>NC_068296.1:9174976-9474976 GCF_025860055.1 Xyrauchen texanus | reverse complement strand
GTAGATACTCTGCGCTGTGTAATCGGTTAGTGCCACTTCGTCACAATTTGAGTATTTTGAGGGGCCCGCTACTCGACCTGCCCTCAGGGAAAGGTCCCGGAGCTCCCGATGGCCAGTCCATCGCTGCCACTTGCATTACATTGGAATTATTCGTAAAGCATGCAATATACAATTGTAAAGAATGCAAATGTAAATTAATTTCTAAAATAAAACTGAGTTCTAAAAAAGTATGTGATCATTTGTTTTAATCTTCATTTTGAAGAAAAATCCCATTCATGCTTATTATAGCGGTTGCTTTGATTGAGTATGTGAGTTCAGAATAGCACCCCTTGTTGGAAGTTTCATTTATAACATGTAGTGTCAGTATGGAACGAGCAATCTGTACCTACCATATGCATGCTTGTCGTGTGTGTGTGTGTGTGTGCGTGATAGAGGTTGTTGGTGTTTGCTTCATAGCGCATTAAGCTTAGTCTGCCATTCAGAATAGTACAACAGCCTGCATGTGAACTGCTGGCACTGTCACCATGGATATGGCTCTTCTACGATAACAGTGTCACCGGGAACTTCCGACCCAGTCATGTCCTGCCAAGGCCAGGTTGCCATGACAACACTGTAAACAGAACAAATGCAACTGGCGACAGAAAAGCAGACTTCATGCTTTAGATTCAGCACTCTTACTGGGAGAAACTGTCCACAAACAAACACCTTTAAACTCTTGTGCTTTACACTTTCCGTCTGGAATTCTCCAATGTTACTGTTCTGTCTTCCAAACTCCGATACAAGCAGTGCTGGGTAGTAACAGCTTACATGTAATCTGGATTACATAATATGATTACAAAATCAAGTACATGTAATTTGATTAAATTACATTTTATAATTCTCATAATCGGACTACAGTTACTTTCTCATAGATTACCTGATTACATATTAACAAGGCAACGGCAGTTAAATTGTTAATCATTTATTGATAATTTGAATATCAATATTCTTACCCCGAAGCGCAATAGCCTCACAAATGAACATTTTGAGCATTTGCTCATTTTAATTTTTAACAGTAAGATATGCACCTCATTTTAGGAATAGGTGATGGACTATTACTAAGTAGTAAGGGTTAAAAGTAAGTGTGTCAAGAGTTTTGAGCTGTTAGCTTTGGCCTAGCAATGTCATTGCTGTTGATTTCAGGTTCATTAATGAAATGCTTGTTTATTTGGGTTCAGCTTTAATCAAGCTGATGCGATGATGCCATAATTTGACTGAGCACTAACATAAATGGCCCCAGATTAAACTGCTGTTGTTCCATTCTGCATTTTTAGAAAGATTAGTAGATGATGTTTATGAGTGATGGATTATTCTGCTTGTCCTCATGTGTGAAGTTTTCTAATATAATAATTATGTTAATAAAAACAACAAGTAATAAATAAGTGAATGTATTGATTAATTAATACTTTTTTATTTATATATTTAGTGTTTGTAAATGTAGTCTTTGTATTTGTTGTTAGAATATATCTTAGAATGTATTTCCCTCATATCATAAAACGTTTTTACTAAGTTGTGACTGTGGCATAATTATATGACATTTCATGCCTGATTTACATATGTCTTTTTTGTCAAAATTTGTCAAGATTTACATATGCCTTTTCTTTTTTTTACTGTATGTATGACAATATTTTCTGACATTTTATTCAGCATTGTGAGGGTTCTAACCACTGATTAGAATAGGGCAGAACCTTTGCGATATGTCCGGGGACATTACAGTGATGTACACACCACAAAAACCAGTGATGGAGAAAGGACGTTTACAAAACAAACCCATATGTAACTTGTGAACTAAAGCCGTATTCGCATGACTCGATGGAGTTAAGCTTCAACGTTTGCCCGACGGCCGCTCAAAGTTCAAACTATATAAACTTTGCCCTGTTGCCGCTGACATTTCGAATTGTCAGCCAGTGATTACAGGACAATTTGGATGAAGTATCATTACTTTGCAACGCCAGCACTAAAAGCAGAACAGGACATTTGCCGTGTTCGAAATGGCATACTACCATACTAGGCTACTCTTACAATTTTTGGCATACAAAGACAAGACAGAAGTAGTAAGATTAGTATACTATTACGAACTCAGCAGTTCTCTGTAGCGCTTTTCATTTGGAGTTCAAACTTCAAGGTGGCACTTTATGCTGGCATTGAGCAGTGCGTTGATGTACTGAAGCGAATCATGTGAATTCAATATTTGCAAATTACTAATTTGCTCAAAATCATGTGATTAATCAAAATAATTTTTTTAAATGGACTAACAGCACTAATATATCCACTGAGAGCTGTGAAACAATCTCCTCTACGGTGAGGGAGCGCTGAGCGCACACAGGAAAAACAGTGCAAAATATTTACAGTGCATAGATGAGAAGATCAAAAAAATGTGCAATACAAATATAAATTACTTGAGTGTAATAAAACTAATATACATATATTATTCTTTTTATTCAGGACTGAATGAAAAACAAGCCAACTGGTTTACGGCACCAAGCCACCAGAATACGTTTCTCTATTTCTCTCCCTCTTTCTCTCTCTGTCTGGCTCTCATGCATGCTTGGTTTTGTCTTCATCATTTTCTCACCTACCCTTCATACCTCTCTTCTAACAGCCTTTGCTTTTCACTCAATCTCTCTCTCCATGTCTCTCTCTCGTTCTCTGTTATCGTTCTTCAACACCCCCTCAAAACCGTACACGAGACGTAGCTGTCTCCTGAGCCGCGAGTTAGTAGATGCATAGTTAGACTGTGTTGTGCAGGGAGAGAGAGAGAGCTGCTACAGCCATGAGAGAGGTAGAGACAAGGTTGCAGGCAGAGTTGTAGTGCCGATCGCTCATCGTTCGTACCATCTTCTTCATCCATTCATCATTCATCTTCTCCTCCTCTTTCATCGCTACTTCCTTCCATCTCTCCCTCACTCCAAGTGGTGCAGAGCGCAACGGAGCTGTGATATATATGGCAGCCAGGTTAGTCTTGATACAAACCTTATTTATGTGTATTTATGTATATATAAAATGTCTTCGTTGTTGTTTATTTGAATGGTTGTGTGTACAAATGTGTAAGCGTTTGAGGTGAAATAATCTCTGCCATATTATCTGACAAGTTCATACCAACACTCTCTCATCTAAGCTTCTTCATTTAGATCTGTTCATTGTTTATTTACGACACTTGTCTCTCCATCTCTCTCTCTTTTCTCTCTTTTGGGGTGTGTCATTCTAAAGTGAGGTGTGTGTGTCCATGTTTGTGTTTTGATTTGGCAGCAGGATCTGGGTGCGGCACATGGTCTCTGTCACACCCACGGTGTATGTCTGTCTGTGGAGGGTGAACACATCCATCTGGTCTCTACACCTCCTGTGTGTACTTACCTATAGATCAGAAAGATGTTGGTTTGCATAGCCTTGTATCTCTAGTATTGGATGTGTCTTACTATTACTATTTCTATTGCTAAGACCATTATCTATTGAAGATTGGTGTTTTAATGTCAGGGATGCAACCAAATATTCAAGATTGATTTTAAATTGTTATGTAAATACATTTTGATTTTTGCAATGTCGGACTAACAGATCTAGATAGTGTCCTTGTAACTCAACTTCATAGCATTTATACACATTAATCAGAATACAACTTGTTGGATCACACATAGTTCTTTTTTTAAATGTCATGTAAATGATTTCCGATTTTTGCAAAGTCAGACAAACAGTTCTAGATCATGCCATTGTAACTCAGCTTTGTCCATATTTATACACTTTAATGGAACCACTACTGGACCACCACTTAAAACACATCCTATTAAAATGTAATGTAAACTCTTTTAATTTAGTAAAGTCAAACAGCAGATCTAGACAAAGCGTTTGAAACTCAGCTTCCCATGCATTTATATACGTTAATTGGACCAAACATTTAAAAAAAAAAATGTTAGTTCTGTTAGTCTAGATCTAGATCTGTTAGTCGGATTAACAGATCTAGATTGTGCAACTGTAACTCGGCTATGTTGGTATTTATACACGTTAAAAAGACCTCAAATTACTTGAACGCAACTTGTCTTTCAAAATGTCATGTAAATGCTTTTCGAATTTTTGTGAAGTCAGACTAACAGTGTCACGATTTCCTTGTTGTCTGCCCCGTGTTTTCCATGTCACCGTCACGATCGTTCCCGGTCCTTCACACTCTGTCACGATTCCTTGGTTGTCTGTCCCGTGTTTTCCATGTCACCGTCACGATTGTTTCCGGTCATCTACACTGTCATTGTTTGCACCTGAATGTCGTTTGTTATCTTCCTGTGTCGTTGTATATAACCCTGTTTGTTTCTCCATTCCCCTGTCGGTCTTTGATGTATGTGGATGCCTGTTTTCCATGTTTCCCGTCGATGTTTACCCCGCCTGTTAACTCTTCTTATGCCTTCCGTGTTTTTGTTTTACTTTTTCCCATTGTGGATGTTTCCTTTGTTCGTGTTTTTTCGTGTTGCCCTTTTATTTAAATAAAGTCTCGCTGCGTTTAGATCCTCGCCCCTCGTCTGCCTTCCTGCTCACCTACACTCATAACAAACAGATCTAGATAATGCAATTTATGTTGGCTACATCCACATTAATACATGCTAAACGGACCACAAATTGTTGGACCACAAATTGTCTTTTTAAAATGTCATATAAATGCTTTTCTATGTTTTGAGAAGTCAGACTAACAGATCTAGACAATGTGCTTGTAACTCAGCTTCCCGTGCATTTTTTAAACATTAATCAGACCACAACATGTTTGATCACAAATTATTATTTAAATGTCATGTAATCAACTAAACCACTATAGTGGTTATGGCCCTGTGTGTTGTGTATTTGGCTTTAAACTTTTCATTTTGTTTAGGTTTTCTTTTGTGCATATATTCTCTTTGATGTGTGTCTTTGATTTGATGGACCAAACAATGATTGTTTGGAATATAATTTAGTTGATTTATTTTCACCAGTTTTTGTTTTGTTTCGATGTTGGGAAAGACTGACAGACAGACCGACAGACTGACAGACAGATCAGTCAATACTGCAGAGAAAACAGAGGCTTCCAGAACAGCCCAGAGTCCTTCCCATTGCAAACTGGATGAGCCAATTCTTGTTTGGACCGATTAGTGTTCACAATTAGTAGAGACGTTGAGTAAGGATTTGGGGGTCCTTTGAAAATAATGTGACAGTGAGATCATTCATTTTAAGGAGTGGCCATTTGGCCCGGAGAAAGTTTTTGTTTGTGTTTGTTTGTTTGTGTGTGATTCCTTAGTTTTACAAGGTTGGATTTTTTTCAATTGATTTCCTATGTAAACCTGTGCTAGACGGATGTCTTTAACTTGACGTTTTGTCTTGCTGGGTTTTTTTTGTTTCAGTGAATCAAGATAAAATCACTAACTTTTAAAAACAAGTCTGAGACACCTGCGTTCTGTTCTATTCATAGTGCTGCATCTAGCTTTTTTTGACGCAAGTACTTAATCGGTTTGAACACTTACACTGTTTAGAGGAGATCCACTATTATTTTATTATGGTTTTACAGTAGTAACAATAACTGTGGGAACTATTGTATTTTTTGCAGAAACTATGGTTACCATGGAAAGTTACTATGGTTACCATTTTTCTTTGAGTACTTTGAATGACTGACTGAATGAATTACTGAATGAATGAATGAATGAAAGAACGAGGTGTAAAGCTGAATTGCATGTCTTTTTGCTGTAGTTGTTGTAGTGTTTTGTTGGATTGTATTAAGTCATGTGAGAAGAGCAGACAATGAGAGCTGTTATGTTTAGCAACTCTGAATATTGCAAACCCCTGTAACCATAGCAACATTACTATAGCAGGAATGTCACATCAGTATTGTACTTGAATGTGGGAATTTATGCTAGCATAAACACATTTTTAGTGTTTTGTACCTGTGAATCATACAAATTGGGTTTGTAGTTTGATGAATCAAATGTTCTGATTGATGATTATCTGCACATCTTTGATGACATTATTAAAAATGCATTTTCTCTGTGCCATGACTGTGTTTGTTACCTAACATCCCGCCATCTCTTACTGTACCATCTCTCTCTCTCTCTCTCTCTCTCTCTCTCTCTCTCTATCTCTCTCTATCTCTCACTCCTTTTGGATCCCAAAACACTTGCAAACTTGGCCAGTACTGCTCTGACTGTTTCCATGGAAACATATTCACTCATGGCAGGCTACAGCAAAGGAAACGAGTCGGCAATGTGTGTGTGTGTGTGTGTGTGTGTGTGTGTGTGTGTGTGTGTGTGTGTGTGTGTGTGTGTGTGTGTGTGTGTGTGTGTGTGTGTGTGTGTGTGATTCCCGTTATTTAGGATGTTCTGGCGTCACTGCTTGACTCTACTCTCATCCAAACAGAAATTCATACTCTTTCACACATCAAGCTTTTAATTTAGGGTGGAACAAACCACTTTGTATTTATTTTAGATCAAAGAGAGAAAGTGTAAAGCAGTATTGTGAGACCATTAGCCACTCAGCCAGTGTGTGATGTGATAAATTATGGCTCTCAGAAACCAGGTGCATACAAATGATCTACTCCAGTGTGTGTGTGTGTGTCTGTGTGTGTGTGTGTGTGTGTGTGTGTGTGTGTGTGTGTGTGTGTGTGTGTGTGTGTGTGTGTGTGTGTGTGTGAGCGTGTATTTATCACTTTGTGGGGACCAAATGTCCCCATAAGGATAGTAAAACCCGAAATTTTTGACCTTGTGGGGACATTTTGTCGGTCCCCATGAGGAAAACAGCTTATAAATCATACTAAATTATGTTTTTTGAAAAGGTAAAAATGCAGAAGGTTTTCTGTGAGGGTTAGGTTTAGGGGTAGGGTTAGGTTTAGGGGATAGAATATAAAGTTTGTACAGTATAAAAACCATTATGTCTATGGAAAGTCCCCATAAAACATGGAAACACAACTGTGTGTGTGTGTGTGTGTGTGTGTGTGTGTTTGCGCATGTGTGTATGTGTGTGTGTGTGTGTGTGTTTCATTAAAGGAATGTACTGGGTTCAGGACAAGTGAAGCTCATTCGACAGCATTTGTGGCAAAATATTGATTACCACAAAAGTTTATTTTGTCTTGCCCCTCCATTTCTTAAAAAAAAAAGCAAAAATCTGGGTTATAGTGAAGCACTTACAATGGAGGGCCATTTTTTTACATTAAAAAACTCACTTCTTCAAAAGTATAGCCACAAGTCAATTTGCAATTTGCATGTTAACATGATTTTAGTGTAACATAATCACATACTAACTTTTTCTGTTTAAATTATAGCCAATTTTACAACTTTGTTGCGATGACGATGTAAAGTATATAAACAATATAAACAATTTTACAGCTCAAATAATACATGAGTTGTAACAGAAGAGTTAATGTAAGTGATTTAATTAAATTATAAACTTCATGTTGCTGTCTCTAAAAATTAAACCCTCCACAAAATTGGCCACAGTCACTTCCAATTGCCTTTACTGTAACTTTACGGTCATTTTTATATATTTATTTTTTAAGAAAAGGAGGGATGAGTGGAAATAATTTTTCGTGTTAATCAACACTATGCCACAAATGCTGTCAATTGAGCTGAACTTGTATTGAACCCAGAATATTCTTTTAAATGCTGATTTTGATGGTTTCATGCTTTTGGCAGCCAATAATTGCATCAAACACATTGTATTCAACACAAACCATGTTTACCCTCATTGCAAGTGAATTTAAATGTATTGTAATCTGGGTCATAATTTCTTTTAACTTGCATAGTTTTGTTTATAATTTTCAAGGACGAGGACATGTTGCGCAACATCCATGTTACCACCTGTCTTATTTGGCTAGCTTCTACCAAGAATTTGCACCAAAATACTTTAGAATTTGGCATTTGATAGAAACAACAAAAGATATATGAAATGCTTGTTCCTCCCATTTCAGATTTTATAAGCATATGTATTTTGCTATCCACGATTATACACAATTATAGCTGCATTTAAAAACAATTTTAACCCTGCTGTCTGAAACCCTGTCAGAATAGACCTGCGACCCATTTATGGTTGACCCACTAGCTGACAACCTCTTGGCTTGTGCAGCAAATGTTAGCATAACAAGACATAATACTGGGCCCGTGCACCAGTATTGCACATCAATCATAAATAAAATGTTCTCTGCTTCTGCACACTAAACACTGTTCTTTATTGCAATAACATCCCTTTTACACACTCAATCATCCACAAATATATTGATATAACCTCGCACAAACATGTCTTACAAATCTAAAAATCATCTTTTTATGAGAATTCAGCATTTATATTTTACACCTTATCCCAAAAGCAAAAGTAACAAGCGGTATTCGCCATTGTCTCAGGCTCGGAATTTTACCAGATAAGTTGAAAAGCAGTGATTTGCTGTAGTCCTCCAGATTGCTAGTTTGATGCTATGAATAGCATATGTCTCTAGAAAGCAGTGCACCTGACAGGCCACAGTGGGCAGTTATCTCTGCTAATCACTGTGATCAGTGTGTGTGCACACACGTGCACATACATACATACACAAACACACACACAGTGTACTCACTCTTTCAATGCCCTACTGAAAGTGTAGAATAGCGTAGTGACCTCATTTTACAATTGTGATTGGCTTGTAGCGATGTAAGATGTTGCATAAGACCATATAATGTGACTAGGTTGCTACCGTTCGAATCTGGAGAGAGCGTTAATCATCTACAGGGAGAAGTCAACAGGCAGTTTGGTTACATATATATACAAGTCATGGTCTGTGAGTGTGTTATTTTGTATGTGTGTTATAATGTGTAAAATTATTCTCGTAATTAGTTAATGATATGCGGTGGGTTGATGTGGGTGGGTAGCCTCAGATGTCCGTGAGCCAGCGCCTGTAGCCTCAGATGTCCGTGAGCCAGCGCCTGTAGCCTCAGATGTCCGTGAGCCAGCGCCTGTAGCCTCGACCGTCCCTGAGCCAGCGCCTGTAGCCTCGACCGTCCCTGAGCCAGCGCCTGTAGCCTCGACCGTCCCTGAGCCAGCGCCTGTAGCCTCGACCGTCCCTGAGCCAGCGCCAATAGCCATGACCGTCCAAGAGCCAGCACCAGTAGCCGTGACCGTCCCAGGGCCAATGCCAGTAGCCAGGACCATCCAAGAGCCAGTGCCTCCCAAGTCTCTCGAGTCTTCCAGGGTTCGGCCTCCCGAGCTTCCCAGAGCTCCGCCTCCCGAGCTTCCCAGAGCTCTGTCTCTCGAGCCTCCCAGGGCTCCGCCTCTCGAGCCTCTCGAGCCTCCCAGGGCTCCGCCCCTCAAGTCACTCGAGTCTCCTACGGCTCCATCTCCAGAGCCTCCTACGGCTCCACCTTCCGAGCCTCCTACGGCTCTGCTCCCAGAGACTCCAGAGCTTTCTAGGGCTCCGCATCTCGAGCCTCCTACGGCTCCGCCTCCTGAGCCTCCTACGGCTCTGCTCCCAGAGACTCCAGAGCTTTCTAGGGCTCCGCCTCTCGAGCATCCTACGGCCCCACCTCTCGAGCCTCCTACGGCTCCTCTCCCAGAGCCTCCTACGGCTCTGCCCCCAGAGACTCCAGAGCCTTCCAGGTCTCCGCCTTTAAAGCCTCCTACGGCGCCACCTTCCTCGGCTCCGCCTCCCGAGCCTCCCTCGGCTCCGCCTCCTGAGCCTTCCTCGGCTCCGTCTCCTGAGCCTTCCTCAGCTCCGTCTCCTGGGCCTTCCTCAGCTCCGTCCCCAGAGCCTTCCAGGCCCCCGCCTCTAGAGCTGCCTACGGTGTCACCGCCCTCGGCTCCGCCTCCTGAGCTTCCAGAGCCTCCCTCAGCTCCGCCTCCTGAGCTTCCAAAGCCTCCCTCAGCTCCGCTTCCTGAGCCTCCCTCAGCTTCGTCCCCAGTGCCCCTCTCAGCTCCGCCTCCGGGACCTGTCCCTGTCTGATGGCCTCCTCCCAGGCCCCCTGAACCGGCCCCTGTTCTACGGCCATCTCCCAGACCACCAAGACCTGTCCCTGTCCGAAGGCCGCCTCCCAGGCCTCCTAGACTCGTCCCCGTCTTGTGGCCGTCTCCCAGGCCTCCTCGACCTGTCCCTGTCCTGTGGCCACCTCCCAGGTCCCCTGAACCGGCCCTTGCCAAGTGGCCAGCCCCCAGGCCATCTAAACCGGCCTCTGTCCCGTGGCCACCTCCCAGATCCCCTGAACCGGCCCTTGCCAAACGGCCAGCTCCCAGGCCACCTAAACCGGCCTCTGTCCTGTGGCCACCTCCCAGACCACCCAAACCTGTCCCTGCCCGGTCGATACCTCCCCGGCCTCCTAAGCCTATCCCTACCCTGTGGTTGCCCCCCAGGCCACCTGACCCGGTTCCCTTCACACATCCCCAGAGACTGCTTGACTGCCCCTTGTACCCCGATGGACTGCCTTTGTGCCCCCGTGGACAGCCTATTTACCCCTATTGCCTCCTCGGACTTCCTGATTGCCCCTTGTGCCCCCTTTGGTCTGTCTGTTTGCCCCTGGTGCCCTCACTTTGTTTCTTGTGGTTTTTATGTCATTTATTTTTTAGGATCGTCTGGAATCCGATCCTTTGAGGCGGGGGTTCTGTCATGTTCACTGTTGTCTTTTGTTTTGTGCTTTTATGTTGAAGTCTAGTTTAGTTCCTGTTTCCTGTTTTGGTTTTTGTAGTCCTTTGTAGTTTCTTTTATTACCTTGTCTTGTTTCACTGTTGCCCTTTGTTTTTCACCTTTGTCACTTTTGTATTCCTTAGTTTTCACTTTTGTCCCTTTTGCACTTCCATAGTTTTCTTGTCAGCCCTCGTGTGCTCTGTTCATTGTTTTCACCTGCCCTCGTTAGTTGTCTTTGGGTTTTAGTTTATCACCTTGTTATCTTGTTTGAGTTCTGTTTGTTCATTGGTTCCCGTCTCCCTGTTCATGTATTTAAACCCTGTCTGTTTGTTCAGTCTCTGTCGGTCGTTGTTTGTTCATGAGTGTATGCTGTTGTCCTGATGTTCGCCCTGCTGCCCGCCCTGCTGCCCGTCTAGCTGCCCGTCTAGCCATGTTTATCCGTTCCGTGTTCCTTTGATGTCTCCCTCTTTTAGTTTTGTTTTACCCACCGTGGTTGTTTCATTTGTTCATGTCTGTTTACCCTCACCGTTGTGTTCATTAATAAAGCCGCATTTGGATCTTACCCTCTGTCTGCCTTCCCCTGCTTTCCCACATCGTGACACACTGCACATAAATAACTAATATTGCCATTATATTCATGCTGGTTAGCCAGAGGGGAACTGGCCCCTACAGTGAGTCTGGTTTCTCCTGGAGTTTTGTGTTCCTTGCCACAGTCGCCTACAGTTTGCATACAGTGGTTCTAAATACAATTATTATTACATTTGTATAAACAATTTACAATCATATTTAATCAAACTACACAATGATCACTCTAAGACTTTATAGATATTACAGGGTAATTTTTTTGTTAATGCATGATTTTCTGTAAAGCTGCTTTGAAATTATGTGTGTTGTGAAAAGTGCTATAGAAACAAAAATGACGACTTTTTAGGTTTGTTTTGGGGTTGTTTTAGTCAGTTGTGTTTTTCTGTAGGCTTGTTTCGGTCAATGGTATTTGCGGTAGGCTTGTTTTGTTAGTAGTATTTGCGGTATGCTTGTTTGAGTCAGTGTTGTTTGCGGTAACCTTGTTTTGTTCAGTGGTGTTTCTGATAGGCTTTTTTTGGGTCAGTGATATATGTGGTAGGCTTGTTTGTTTTGCTCAGTGATGTTTATGGTAGGCTTGGTTTGGTCAGTGGTGTTTGTGGTAGACTTGTTTTGGTCAGTGGTGTTTGTGGTAAGCTTTTTTGGGTCAGTGATATATGCTGTAGGCTTGTTTTGCTCAGTGATGTTTGCGGTAGGCTTGTTTTGCTCAGTGATGTTTATGGTAGGCTTGTTTTGGTCAGTGGTGTTTGTGGTAGACTTGTTTTGGTCAGTGGTGTTTGTGGTAAGCTTTTTTGGGTCAGTGATATATGCTGTAGGTTTGTTTTGCTCAGTGATGTTTGTGGTAGGCTTGTTTGGATCAGTGGTATTTGTTGTAGCCTTGTTTTGTTTAGTGGCGTTTCTGGAAGGCTTGTTTATGGTCAGTGGTTTTTGCTGTAATCTTGTTTTGATCTGTGGTGTTTGTGGTAGACTTGTTTTAGTTCAGTGGTTTTTGTGGTAGGCTTGTTTTGGTCAGTGGTATTTGCAGTAATCTTGTTTTGGTCAGTGGTATTTGCGGTAATCTTGTTTTGGTCAGTGGTATTTGCAGTAAACTTGTTTTGGTTAGTGATATATGTTGTAGGCTTGTTTTGCTCAGTGGTGTTTGTGGTAAGCTTGTTTTGGGCAGTGGTATTTGTGGTAAGCTTCTTTTTCTCAGTGGTGTTTGTGGTAGGCTTGTTTGAGTCAGTGTTGTTTGTGTTTGGCTTGTTTTAGTTCAGCGTTGTTCATGGTAAGCTTGTCTTGGTCAGTGGTGTTTGTGGTAGACTTGTTTTGGTCAATGGTGTTTGTGGTAAGCTTTTTTGGGTCAGTGGTGTTTGTGGTAAGATGTTTTGTGTCAGTGATATATGCTGTAGGCTTCTTTTGCTCAGTGATGTTTGTGGTAGGCTTGTTTGGGTCAGTGGTGTTTGTGGTAGCCTAATTTTGCTTAGTGGTGTTTCTGGAAGGCTTGTTTATGGTCAGTGGTTTTTGTGGTAGGGTGTTAGGGTGTTTTGGTCTGTAGTGTTGTGGTAGACTTGTTTTGGTCAATGGTATTTGCGGTAATCTTGTTTTGGTCAGTGGTATTTGCAGTAAATTCGTTTTTTCATTGATATATGCTGTAGGCTTCTTTTGCTCAGTAATGTTTGTGGTAGGCTTGTTTTGGTCAGTGGTTTTTGCTGTAATCTTGTTTTGGTCAGTGGTATTTGCAGTAAATTTGTTTTGGTCAGTGATATATGCAGTAGGCTTGTTTTGCTCAGTAGTGTTTGTGGTAAGCTAGTTTTGGGCAGTGGTATTTGCGGTAAGCTTCTTTTGCTCAGTGGTGTTTGTGGTAGACTTTTTTTAGGTGTGTTTTTATTTGTGCTAGGATTGTTTTTAGTTCAGTGTTGTTTGTGCTGATCTTGTTTTAGTTCATTGGTGTTTGTAGTTGGCTTGTTTTAGTTCAGTAGTGTTCATGGTATGCTTGTTTTGGTCATTGGTGTTTGTGGTAGACTTGTTAAGGTCAACAGTGTTTGGTCAACTTGTTTAGGTCAGTGGTGTTTGATATGGATTTGTTTAGGTCAGGGGGTTTTGTGGTGGACTTATTTAAGTCAATTTTGATTGTGGTGGACTTGTTTATCTCAGCAGTGTTTGTGGAGGACTTGTTTAGGTCAGAGGTGTTTGTGGGTGATTTGTTTAGGTCAGTGGTGCTTATGGTAGACTTGTCTATACAAGTCTAAACAAGACTTGTTTAGCTCAGTGTTTTTTGTGGTGGAAGTTTTTAAGTCATTGTTGATGGTGGTAAACTTTTTTAGGTCAATACTGATTGTGGTGGACTTGTCAATGGCATTTGTGGTAGATTTGTTTAGGTCAGTGGTGTTTATTGTGTACTTGTCAATGGCATTTGTGGTAGATTTGTTTAGGTCAGTGGTGTTTATTGTGTACTTGTTTATGTTAGTGGTGTTTGATGTGGACTTGTTTAGTTCAGTGGTATTTTTGTTATGGACTTGTTATTTCAGTGTTGATTGTGGTGGACTTGTTTAGGTCATTGATGGTTAATGAAGTTTTAGGGTGGTGATTTTTTAAATGCAAGTATTGAGGTCTGAGGAGGAACACATCTGTGTATTTAATTTCACCAGGCAAAGCCTAGGATTTTAATGTTTTCATGTTTATGTTTATTATTGTGGTTTAGAAGCTGTTTAAAAATTCCAAAAACCTGAAGTAATGCATAATGCACACATTTTGAAAGGTGAACGTTTGCGATCACCAAAATCATGGAATCATTGATTAAGAGTTTCTGTGATAGTAAATAAATATATTACATTATCTATTATAGAACTTTAAAATGCAGTTAATCTGTGGGATTTCTAAGAACTATCTTCATAATTTGTCTCTCTGTATTTATTTCAGCACTGCCAGTAACCGGAGTTCCCCTGCTTGCTCTCCGGTTCTGCGGAAGCGTTGTCAATCTCCCATTCTGCAGAACTTAGAGACGGATATTATGGTGGAGAAAGGCTCAGAGCACTCGGACATCTCCAAGTCTCCATCCACCCCTGAGCAGCTGGTCACACGCACTTTCTCTGGGCAGTCAACACGAAGCGGGGCCAAGAACTCCAAGGTATGCCCTCTTCAGACAACCCTTCTCAGTCAGCCCTACCTGTTGGGTTCCTCTTTGGTTCTACAACCTCACCCATTGCATACATGACATCAACATCACCACCAGCACACCTGAATCATACTCAGTGTTTGAAGGCTGAAGACATCTGGTTTTCAGTGGGAAGGGTGAACATAAATATGTGGAACAGCCTTGTCTGAGAGCTGGAGTGTCTAACCGCTACCTTGCCATTATTGTACAATCTCAGTGTGTGTCTAGCTTATGGACTCCTCAGATTGGACATTGTTGGTACCGTCTGGCACCAAATTTAATCCTGACTCTCATTACCCATCCACAAATCTCTACATCATTTTAAAATAAACAGTTAATCTATGAAACGAGTCCCTTTCCCATTTTGAAAAGGTGATTTTTTTTAAAGTAAACTTCTATAGGACTTTAAACATCCTGTCGGATAAAATATTTTTAGGATATAACTTTGCCTTCAAACAATGATCAGGTTGTTTAGTCATCACAAGCCTTGTACACTAAGTCATGACACTTTGAAATGTTTATTAGAAAGATAATTTATTTTTAATATTTCTACGACTACACAATTTTCAATGATACATTTTTCACTATAAAAAGTAATGTTTAAAATATTAAAAAATGTATAGTCAACAATTTACAATCACCCTTCTGACAAATATAACAAGTAAGATACTAAAAACAACTAGAAAGTCATAGAAAGACAATTATAGATTCTTACACACAAATTAGAGGCATTTGTCAAATAGTTTTGATTATTTTTATAAAAAGAAGCATTCATTATTTTACAATTTAAGCAAGATTAAAGACATGCAACAAAACATGTAAACTTCATGTTCAGCCATGCATGCAATGTTCAGATGTATGTTTAAATCAGTAGATATTTATATTAAAGAATGTAATGCATGAATGCACAGGTGGATAATGTTAATAAACTGATGGATGGATGGATGGATGGATGGATGGATGGATGGATGGATGGATGGATGGATGGATGGATGGATGGATGGATGGATGGATAAAAATGAGATTCTTTCTGCTACTGATTTCAATTATTTTTAATGAATGAAGTCTACTGATTCCAGAGTAGCTTAAGCTATTTGTATTCCATTTCAGTCATTACTCTCATGTTATACTTCTTATTCTGTTATGCCGGGCATACACAGTGCGAGTTCTGACACTCAGGATGTTGTGAGCCCCTGCAGACATTACGAGTCAGTTTATCTGATATCGTATAAATGCAGTGGTACATGACACGATTTTATGGCCTGGCGAATTCCGAAGCAATCACACCAATTTTTTTTCGCTATTTATCATCAAAAGGCATAAAGCCAAAGGGGGACATTGCTTTCATTCCTTGTATCTTGCGATTTAGAAATAAAAAAGAATACTGACATGGCCAGGGGCTGCATTAGCTATATATATATATATATATATATATATATATATATATATATATATATATATATATATATATATATACCTATATGGATAATTATTTCAAATGCTGTCTGATATTTGACAGATTCAGGTTTCGAAGGGAGGCTGTGTGATTTCATGACTGCATACATCAATCATAACAACAGTGTGTTGCTGCCAGTACTGCATGATAATAAACATGCATGCATTGTTCAAAAATTGCATGAACAAGATTAAAAAGAAAGTGTGCAAAATTCACACACTGTTTCTGACGGTTATACTTGGATTTAATCTAAGCAAACATAACGTTTAGTGCAGAATTCAGAATTATTTTAGTGGAGTAAGCTTCCTGTATTATTCAGCTTTAGATGTAGGCAACATCCTTCTCACCTGTGTCACACTGTCACTGCTGCATGTTGATAGCAGACATGCTGAAAAAATCTTGTCCATGTAAATGTGCTTTTAAATCTGCACATAGCAAAGTTTAAAAATCTTCTTTTAGTGCTGCGGTTGATTGACAGGTAGAACTTTCAACCTAGAAGTCCTTGGTTTCACCAGGCTCATGCTTGGTGAGTTACTCTATCGTGTATATACAATTATAACAGATGCTGTACCCCCTAAATGTCGCCCTAGAATTGAAACGAATGCAAGTATGACGAATAAAAACAGACCATGATGGAAATGGCAAATAATTTGTTTGAAGAGCTGAGAACAGCATGACATTTCTGTAGAATCATTCCCAGTGATGTGGTCCTGAATAATATGGAAAAAACACAGTTTTTTTACTCCAAATGTGTTAAGGCTTCATGAACTCTCAGTTTTCATTGATCGTGTGAGTTGTAACACCTTCTACTGATTGGTCAACTTCAGGTAGATTGCCAAATCGGCTGTTTCAACTGCACACACCTCACAAATTCAAGCCAACAGTGGGCATATTTTTGAAACATTTAAAAAAATTATCGAGAGGTTGTGAACTGTGAATTCCTCTCACAGTATGTGAGCAGCAACCACACCAATGCAAAAACACCAATGATTTCCACGCAATCTCTACCGATTTGGTCGGGAGCTCACACGACAGCCAAAAATCACACCATGTACGCCCGCCTTTAGTCACTTGTTCTTTGTGTTTCTTTCCGCTCTATCACCCTACCATTTTTTCTTCTTTTAAAAGTTTGATACTTTTGCTGATGTCATAAAATGTCTTTGATCTTAACTTGATTATGCTTTTCTATCTGTTTGTGGTCATTCTGATTTGTGTTCAGTTTTCTGATTTGTGTTTTTCTCCTTGATGCATGCTAGTCTCACAAGCGACTTTCCAAAGTAAGCATTTCTCTCTTATGTTCTGTATTCACTTCATTTATCTCCCCCTTTTACACTATCTGTGTCTGTATGCCAGCTCCAATGGCCTTTATTTAGTTTGTTTCATTGTTATTGATTTGTCTGTCTCACTCTGCCTGATTGTGTTTCTGTGAGTATAAGTGTGTGTGCCAGTGTTTGTTTAAAAAAATAAAGTACACACAGACTCCCCTCTCTCCGTCCTCTTTTCCTGTTACTTAATAAGAATGTGTTTGAATGTGTAGTCATCATTGATAAATGAAAGTCAAATGTATTTGATTAAATATGATTGTGAATTGTGTATACTGTAAAAGTTTAATAATTAAATAATAATTGTATTTATAACCCCCATTGAGCAAGCTGTATGCAACTGGCTAGAAACTCAAAACTCCATAAGATGTTGGTTAATGGAGAAAAATAACCTTGGGAAAACCAGGCTCACTGTGGGAGCCAGTTCCCCTCTGGCTAAACAACATGAATATGATGTGTTAAAAATATATATATTTTTATGAACTGTAAGATTGATGACTAATCATTTTGAAGTCCATCCTGGATTAACTACAGAAATTCACATAGATGCATTGTCCTTTGTTAGTTGGCTTATGAAGGCTTTTGTTGGCAATTAAATGATAGTCTATGGTCCATCAATAGACAAAATTTATGCAGACAGAGATCAATGAGGTGCATCGCAGTTCAAATGGCAAGTCATTTCAATGAGGTTTGGTGTGGTCCATCCTAAGTCCATGGGTCAGGAAGTGGCAAATTAAGTATCTGATATCTTACAGTTGGAGTTGGCATCAGTTCATCCTCTGAAGTCCATCGTAAAAGACATAAGTGATGTCTGGCTAGCATCGGCCATAGTTTGTCATCATCAATCAGCGACATGTAGCAAATAAGTGCGGGGGGGTGGGTGGGGGGTTGTTTGCTGTCCTTTACTGCATATTGCGGCACCGTTTTGTGGTCCGTTCTGGATAACGCGGCGGCTTATTGTTGCTTATTGTTGGCACGTTCGGTTCTCCCAATGGACATTCCGCCCCTGAATGGGGATAATATGATCATATTTCTTGTAAAAAGTTTTGTTAAATGTAAACTTTGTCCAATTTAGTAAACTTAGTCCAGTGGTTCCCAACCCTGTTCCTGGAGGTCCCCCAACACTGCACAATTTGTATATCTTCCAAATTCAGGTCGTAGAGTCTCTACTAATGAGCTATTGAGTTGAATCAGGTATTTGGTTAGGGAAATATCCAAAATGTGTTGTGATGCTGGGCCTTCAGGAACAGGGTTGGGAACCACTGGTTTACTCTGTGCATTATCACCAGTCACATCAGAGTTCTTTGCAACCATATTATAATATAATAGTAAGAGTGCATTTATCCTAGCAGTCTTTTGACACAGATGACTATACTGTAGAATTAAGGAGTCAAAAGGAGGCATGGTAATGATTTACCTCTCTAGATTTCCACCTGAGGGTAATTCCTGCTTCACGAATTCCTGACTATCTTATCTGGGATCAATAAAGTACCTATCTATAAAATAGTAAAAAAAAAAGTTCATATCTATTAACTCCCTCAAATCCACATAGGACAGAGTATAAAGACTTCTTTCTTTCTTTCTTTCTTTCTTTTTATTACATTTGATAGTAATATCATCTAATCTGCATACAAAATTACTAGGAATAAACCAATCCAGTACCTGAATCGATATTGACTGTGATACTGACTTTTTTTAACCAGATCGAATATCAGTCCAAAGTACCCGATCCAAATCCATTACGTTGTGTTAGTCATAGTCGTTACTATCTAACAATGACATTACAGAACCATAAAAGCACCATTAAAGTGCAGACTTGTGCATTCATTTAGAGTCTCTTAAAGCCATACAATAGTTTTGTGAATCTCAGAAGGTTGCGATTAATACGTAAATATATCGTCTAGGCAAAGCACGCTTCGGTGAATGAGCACTGCTTTGTTGTCATATACTCAAAGCATGTGCGGGGTGCATGATGCACTTCTGCTTTCAACTCCCAGAGCAGCGGGCAATATATGTGAGCACTCTACATGAATAATAATTCGATAGTTTGGGTTGCCTTATAACAAGAATTGTTATAACCAGATTGCACCAGAGGAGCAATTCACCAGATTGTGAATGAAAAGCATATTTAAACTACTGTGAGGTCTTCCTGGAGTGTTCTGCCAAAATAAAAGCAAGAGGGTTTTAAAGTTAAGAAATTACATCTTAAATATATTATTATTGTATAATATAACTGTTTAATATTGTGAATTTTATTATAATTTATAATATGTTAATATACATTACTGTGCTATCTATTTAGATATTTATGTCTCAATTGCTTCTTTCTCTTTATGCAATCTGAGACTGACACGATGTTCAGTGTGGGGAATTGTGGGGGCCATGACATCTGTTGCAGGGCTCCCTGTTCTTCTATTCTAATACATTTCTATTTGCGAAAGTAATGTTTGGGAATCTAACATTTAGATTTCCTATTGACACACTAAAGCTGAAGATATACATATCCATCTTAAGACAAATGTTTTTGCACAGTACTGTATATCTATACAGTATATAACTTTGATATATTATATTACACTATGCAATAATATTTTGGTTGTCTGAGTTCCAAAAAAAAACTGTTAATGAGAAGTGGACTGATATCCACAAACAAAGTGCAAAAAAGAAATCCAGATACAATATAAGGAAAAAAATGTGGACTGGCTTGGAACTGGTTTCACTTAAGATCTTCACAGGAATTACTGTTTATATTGTTGTTTATATTATATTGAGTAGTTCACAAAAATAAGATCAGAAGAGATAAAGTGGTATCACCCAACAAAGCACACACATTGTGCAAAATATTGACCTATTTGAATCAACTGAAATTAACTGTTCTTAATCTAACTACTTATCTACTCTCTCTATATATACTTACTTTAACTACTTTAAATTAGTTTATGGATACTTGTCAGTATTAAATGCAGTAAAAGTATCTAATAGACATTTCTCTCCATCCCTCATCTGGCTTTTTGATATATAAATAATATTTTAATTTGATATTTATTAATAATAAATTAATAATTTTAATTTATTATTATTGTTTATTTTATATTCTGGTATTGCCTAATCCGTATCACTTCACTTGACAAGTGCACCTATGATGCCAATATATGTTGTCTAGGTAGGTAGCTCATTAGGTTTCGGAAAACAGCTTCTATCTCCTTTTCTGTTCGTATTTTATCTGTACTATTTCCAATTTCTCTCAGTCCGTTAGTCACAAGCAATCTAATGGATTTCTAAGAGTTCTTGGCATAAATTATTTTTGTTATTTGAGATAAATTGAGGTCAATTTTTTTGTAATTCATCCTGTTTTCATTGCTTTGCAGTATGACAGATTAAACCTGATTAAAGTAAGCATTCATGTTGATCCTCATTTGGCCAAGACCCCTGAACTAACATTACTTTAAGTATTATTATTAGTTCATAAGTGTTAGAAATCCCAAACCATTCTTCCATGTCCTTCCCCATCTCTCTCTCTCTCTCTCTCTCTCTCTCTCTCTCTCTCTATTCACATGCAAGTCCTGTCCCTCACCTCTCTTTTAGTGTAGATCAGATTAGACTACATTAAACTGTCCAATCCCTAGACATAGACCAGTATGTGTGTGAGCATGTGTGTGTGAGCTATTGTGAGTTGATCTCTAAGCTTTTAAGTGTCATGAACGAGACACAGTTATAGGGCTGTGTGCTGTAGGTCCAAGTAATGTGTTAAAGTAGCACACACACACACAACACACACATGCACACAATGTTTTCCTTATTGAGGGTGTAATCTAATTAATCGGCTTATCAGCTGACACATTCTCTGTCATTATATCAGTTCACTTGAAAGGACTAGTTCACCCAAAAAATTGCAATTGTCTTATCATTTACTCACCCTCATGTTATCCCAGATGTGTATGACTTTCTTTCTTCTGCAGAACACAAATTAAGATTTTAATACAATATTTCAGTATGTTGGTCCATAAAATGCAAGTGAATGGTTACCAGATTTTGAAGCACCAAAAAGCACATAATGGCAGCATAAAGGCAAGCAACAAGACTCTAGTGGTTTAATCCATGTATTATGTAGACAGACAGTTTTGGGAGAGAACAGAACAAAATATAACTCCTGTTTCACTGTAAATATTGACAACAGCCATGTCCTTGGTTATCATGATTTCAAGTTTAATTACACTTCCTAGCACCAACTAGTGCTCTGCGCATGCATTAAGTACTAGAAAGTGTAATCGATCCTGAATGATTGTGCCTAGAAACTGCAATGGCAAAATGTACATTGAAAAGTGGAGTCATATTTTGGTCTGTTTTCAAGACCAAAATTGATTAGATCTAGAATTAGAAGACATTGATTAAACAACTGGAGTCATATGGATTACTTTGATGCTGCCTTTATGTGCTTTTTGGAGAATCAAACTTTTGGTCACCATTCACTTGCATTGAATGGACCTACAGAGCTGAAACATTCTTCTAAAAATATTTGTTTGTGTACTGCAGTAGAAAACAAAGGAGCCTATTATGCACCTTTCTTTAAAGGTTTGGTTTTGCATCTCCCAATGAAATTGCAAAAACAACGTCTGTTTCACTCCCTCCATCTTTCATTGGTTGGACAAATAGACAATACTGCAAAAAAAAAACATGCCACTGGTTGAGTCTTGCTCTGAAACAATTAGTCAACATCAGCGACAACGTCGACAATAAAAAATTGTCGACAAAAATGTTCATTGTCGACATTTAACGTAACATGAGATCACATTAAACTCTAATGACACGCGAGAGCAGCACTGCAGCTGGCACCTGACTGAGGAGAGGAAGAAAACAGCTCACAGTCCAGATGCACTCTAAACTTTCTAAACAGCTTCAGGTGATGTAGATCGCAAAGTATGTCGGAATAATAGTGCAAAACTACAAAATAAGTAAATACAGAAGCACTCTCGTTGTGGAATAAGTGGAGCTGGAGCAAAACTTGCATGTCAAGCATCTTAAAAGGAAACTCCCCAGTGTTTGTGAGTTAGATAAATTGAAGAGAACAGAAAGGGGAGAGAGTGTTGTCTTCGCCCCATTATACACTGCAACAAAATACGTTTTTGATTTGTTTTTGTTTTGGCTTGTTTTCCAACATACATATCTAAACCTCATTTAAAACTTTTCTTTAGCAGCTATACTGCAGAATAATTATTTTTTTTATCTGAGAATGAATATAATATTAAAAATACAAATATTTTAAAATATCTAAATTCCTTTAAAAAATGTATTCATTATGTACACTCACCTAAAGGATTATTAGGAACACCATACTAATACTGTGTTTGACCCCCTTTCGCCTTCAGAACTGCCTTAATTCTACGTGGCATAGATTCAAGAAATGTTGGCCCATATTGATAGGACAGCATCTTGCAGTTGATGGAGATTTGTGGGATGCACATCCAGGGCACGAAGCTCCCGTTCCACCACATCCCAAAGATGCTCTACTGGGTTGAGATCTGTTGACTGTGGGGGCCATTTTAGTACAGTGAACTCATTGTCATGTTCAAGAAACCAATTTGAAATGATTCGTGCTTTGTGACATGGTGCATTATCCTGCTGGAAGTAGCCATCAGAGGATGGGTACATGGTGGCCATAAAGGGATGGACATGGTCAGAAACAATGCTCAGGTAGGCCGTGGCATTTAAACGATGCCCAATTGGCACTAAGGGGCCTAAAGTGTGCCAAGAAAACATCCCCCACACCATTACACCACCACCACCAGCCTGCACAGTGGTAACAAGGCAAGATGGATCCATGTTCTCATTCTGTTTACGCCAAATTCTGACTCTACCATCTGAATATCTCAACAGAAATCAAGACTCATCAGACCAGGCAACATTTTTCCAGTCTTCAACTGTCCAATTTTGGTGAGCTCTTGCAAATGGTAGCCTCTTTTTTCTATTTGTAGTGGAGATGAGTGGTACCCGGTGGGGTCTTCTGCTGTTGTAGCCCATCCGCCTCAAGGTTGTGCGTGTTGTGGCTTCACAAATGCTTTGCTGCATACCTCGGTTGTAACGAGTGGTTATTTCAGG
Source organism: Xyrauchen texanus (assembly GCF_025860055.1). Lineage (NCBI taxonomy): Eukaryota > Metazoa > Chordata > Actinopteri > Cypriniformes > Catostomidae > Xyrauchen > Xyrauchen texanus. The sequence goes on along the minus strand of NC_068296.1, from coordinate 9,451,772 downwards.
CAAAGTTGCTCTTCTATCAGCTTGAATCAGTCGGCCCATTCTCCTCTGACCTCTAGCATCAACAAGGCATTTTCGCCTACAGGACTGCCGCATACTGGATGTTTTTCCCTTTTCACACCATTCTTTGTAAACCCTAGAAATGGTTGTGCGTGAAAATCCCAGTAACTGAGCAGATTGTGAAATACTCAGACTGGCCCGTCTGGCACCAACAACCATGCCATGCTCATCTTTCCCATAGCAATCCGCAAATGCACAGGAAGCAATCTACAAATAAATGTGTGCCCAGCATTGTATTTGTGAGTTAAAATATATATTTGTAAAAAATATATATATTTTTTTGCGAATCAAATTTTTATTTATATGTGAATTCACATTATATTTGTGAAACGCCTTACATTTATTTGTGGATATCATTCAATTTATTTGTGAACCAACTTTCTATTTGTGAATCTCTTTCCATTTGTATGTTAATATGAAACAATTCCATCCTCATAATCAGCCTACCATTTCTCCCCCGGTGGCGTTCGCAGGAGAAACGCATGTAAATGCGTTCAGCGGGAGACGGTGATATAAACACGAAGATGGTGCGCAACAGCGAAAGCTGCAAATGTAGCGCATCATCATAGAGTGAAACCGTCCTGCCACACAGACCCGTAGTGATGTCAGTGCGTCCCTGTACACAAGCACACGCATCGTTCTTAAAAGTATACATTTGTCTTAATCCTATTTTTGTTCTTAAAAGTATACATTTGTCTTAATCCAATGGCATTTAAGTTTTGAAACTGCTCATTTAACCATCTATCTCTGTTCCACTCTATTTGTGGAAAGGTCAAATGACGTTTATGTGTGTAATTATCCATTGAAAGGATATGTCTGTCACTCCAACAGACTTACCAGCTGGCTCATGACAGGCCCTTGGCCAGCCCTCACACTCTGTAAATATGCACTCTGTGAGGGGGTGTATAATGCTTTGCATAGTTTGTTGCTTTCCATAATATAATACATTTTCTCTCCTTCTCTTTCAGAAAAGCCAGAGCTGGTACAACGTAAGTCATACTTTTATTGATTATTTATGTTTGTGCATGTGTTAATAATTGCGGCTCTGTATCTCCCTGACTTTACAGTCATAAATGTAAATTGAGTATGTGTTTTGTGGTAAAGGTTCCATGACATATTGCTTAGTGTGTATTTCTTGTGTTAGGGGACAGTAAATTGAGATATATATATATATATATATATATATATATATATATATATATATATATATATATATATATATATATTTTTTTTTTAATTATTGTTTAGAAGGCTGTCTGTGTGTGTGTGTGTGTGTGTGTGTGTGTGTGTGTGTGTGTGTGTGTGTGTGTGTGTGTGTGTGTGTGTGTGAGTGTTTATGTGGTTTACAAGGAATTGTTTTAGGTTACAAACTGGTAATTATAAGGGTATTATGCTATAAATTTGGTTTATAAGGAGATTTCTAGTGTCCCAATAATTCAAATTGCTTAAAAAACATACAAAATATTTTTTTAAATGCAGAAAGTTTTTTGTGAGGGTTAGGTTTAGGGGTAGGGTTAGGGTTAAAATCTATATTTCATACAGTATAAAAATAATTATGTCTATGGAAAGTCCTCATAAGGATAGCCACGCCAAAGTGTGTGTGTGTGTGTGTGTGTGTGTGTGTGTGTGTGTGTGTGTGTGTGTGTGTGTGTGTGTGTGTGTGTGTGTGTTCATATGTTTTAGAGGTATGCTTGGTGATTAAACAGGTGAATTCTTGTCCTGTGTTTGTAATGATTTACAGACTCTTTACACTCAAATTTATCAGGTTAGAAGCAAAATCTTATCTACTGTAACTAAGGATCTTGTTATCATTTTCCTCATATTTCACATCACTGTGTCAACCTGGGGTGCATTTCACAAAACTATCGTTAGACAACTATGGTCGCAAGTTCCTTCCTTACCAACATAGTTCAACAATTTGGCATTTCCCCGATACTGTAGTTCCAACGAACATTCGCAAACCGTGTAGTGGGAACTACAGCTGTCCGCCTGTGGTTAGAAGCATAGTTCCTTTGTTAGTTTGTGTTGCCGACGTCATTGATTTAATTGCGGCTGTGGTGTATTCTATTCAGAGTTCAACGTTATCATATTCAGAGTTATCACCCCTATGCCCCATTCCTTTCAAATACTTCATCCACTTCGAGAGCTTTGGAAGGCTTAAAGTTGTGGGGTTCAAATATCACATAATTTACTTTCCAAGTTATTTTTATTGGAAATTCTGTTTAAAATGATCTTCCAGCATGACTTTAACAGTGGTTCTCCCTTCGAAGTGCCCTTCGAAGGCCTTATTTATGCCATTTGAATTTGGAATTTGGAATATCTTTGTTACAACATTGCTAAAGAGAAATTCCACATGGCAATATAGTATGTAAAACATAATATGTATGTTAGTGATTTTCACTGATATAAAAATGTATCTGTACTGTACATATATTCAACATATCTGCAGTGCTTTGAGTGTAGGGTCAGAAAAGTACTATGTAAGTGTAAAATTAATTCATTCACCTTTCAAAATATTACAATTTCATATATGTAAAACATTATTTCCCAAATCACAATATAATTGTAAATATCCAATATGCCTAAATAAATGAACAGTAATTGTAGAAATATGTACATGGCCATATATCTGATTTCTGAATGGGATTACAATTCTGTGTAAGTGGTTTTGAGTTTATTTCATTTATAACAGAATATGGAATATTCTCAATAGGCTTTGTTATAGAAAACAAATATACAGGATGCTTCTTGTTTGTAGCAGTCTTTCAGTTAATGTATACAGGGGGAAAAACATAGACCAAGGTCAGCAATTACACAAAATGTTTATTAATACAAGTTTACATCTGTCAGATGAAATAACAGAAAATACAGTAACCAAACTGTATTTAAAAAATAAACATAATTTGTTGTGTTATGAAATAAATGTAATTTAAATTCAAATTAAATGTTCCTGCATGATGCCTTCTGCCTTGATGTGGGTTCAGAGGATCATCATCATCGGCAGCATCATCTTTGTCATCATCAGCACCAACACGAACCCCCCTTCCTCATCAGGATGTTTCCCTGACTGCAATGTTGTTGAGAATTACAGTAACCATTACAACAGCACAGGCTTTGTAGCAGTTCAGCTTCAGGCTACTATTGGACTGGCTGAAGCAGTGAAAACTTTGTTTCCACACTCCCATAGCCACCACACTCTCCACTATAGAGCGTGTCCTTCCGTGGACCTGATTGAATCTTTCCTCTGCAATAGTGGCTGGATGCTGCACAGGTGTCAAGAGGTATGGGTGAAGAAGACATTCACTGTCTCCAAACAGCCAGCTGTCACCAAATTGCTGAATTAGCCCACTTAAAAGTGTCATGTGTGCTTCCAGGCCATTTTGCTACAATGTCAGTGAAGGCCCCCAATTGATCACACACTACTTGAACAGTAATGGCTGGATAGCCCTTCCTGCAAATGTACAAGGGCTCATTCACCACAGGACTTGCCACTGGGATAAGGGTACCATTGATAACACCAATCACTCTGGGGATGTTGGCAATATTATGGAACTGTTGATTGGCCAGCTGGATTACTTGAGGAGGAAGTCAGCAAGGTGCTCATAAGCTGTAACAGCAAAGGTGTTACTGCTGTCACAGCCTTGCTGACTGAAGACTTGCTAAGCCACAGACCATCACCAAATAAGCTAAGAACTGCATTGCTGTACTTAAGGCATAGTTTCTTCTTGTGGCCCTCTCCAGGATATTGGTCCTTGGAAGCCAGAATATTCTTATGATGTCATCATCGGATAGAGAGTCAAGCGGGGTGAACCTTGTCTTTTAGTAGGCATCTATTTACACTGCCTGAGTACTGCGTCGCCTTCTGTGCTCAAGCTGTAGTATTCTTTGTAAAGCCGCCATTGTTTATGTAACAAGGGTAAACAGGAAAGGAGGCAGCGAGATCCGGACGAAGAATCAAAGTAAATTTTAATTAAACAAAAAGACACAAACAAAAACACATGCAGGGCAGCTGCCCATAACACTCTCTCTCCCGAACTGCTGCCTCTGTTCACCTTTATCCCTCTCGAAGACTTGATTTGCCTGATTAGGAGCCGGGTGTGCAGCATCACAACCCGGCCCGTTCCTCCTCCCTGTCACACTTCTCCCTCCTTTTAGCCCTGCCTACAGGCAGGTCATCCCCGAGGGTGACTAGGGGAGGGATAAAACAACAACAACAAATGAAAGAGATAGAAAAAGGCCAACATGGGGAGTGAGAGAAAAAAAAAACGTACTCGCCGGTTCTCTGATACGCCATAGCCTGGTCCTCGGCCACTCCTCCACCCTCTAGTGGACGACAGCCACGCCTCCCCGGGCAGATTGAAGGCAGTCTTCCAGCCCCTGGCGGACGGAATACCCCGCCGCATTTTCGGTGGATGGTAGGGATCTCCCTCGCTCTTGACAGTGGTTCTCCTGCGCCAGGTGGTCCCCCTCACCGCTTGCGGTCGGAAGTCCTCTCTTGACCACGCCGCATTTTAGCGGCCGGTAGGGGTCTCCTCCGCCCGTGGCAGGGGCCCTGATCACTCCAGGTGGTCGGCTAGAAGTAATTCTATCAATCTGTTCATTGGTTTTTGCTTTTAAAATAGACTGTTTCATGCAATTTTTTCATAGTTTTTATGCTGTGACTTGGGAGAAATGAGAATTAAGCTTTTGAGATTTGTCATGGGTTTAAATAAAGGATATATAGAGTGTACTGTTTTATATATATATATATATATTATTATATATTAATATATATTGTGTACTGTTGTAGAGTATGTGATGGTGGGTCACCACTGCAAAACAATAAATGTTTGTATTCCAAATGATTCATAATGATACTTATTTAATATATTCATGACATTATTCTGGTAGTTGATAATGACGGTATGACAGGTATTCATGGTAGACATGATTCACACAATAATTACTTACATTTTGATCTGACATGCTACTGTGATGCATTAAGTTACAAGTATAACATTTATGTGCTAATTTCCACATCTTAAACCACTGAATGAATGCCATGTGTATTAGAAAAGCACTAACACAAAACACATTACACAAAACGACAGTATTTTTGGTTATCAAATGGGATATTATATTTTGTATTTAAATTCAGATGGTGAGGGTTTTAACTTCTCAAAGCAAGTTGAAAATCATATGTTTGTTGCCATGCAACACCACACAGCTTCACCAGAGCCCAGAACCTGAACCTGTCTGTATCTTTCTCTCCATATTTAATTCTATATCTCTCATTGTGTCAAGAACAAAAGTGCCATTATTATTAGTTTTTGAAGAGTGCGCATATGTACGTGCTCAAGTGCGGTAAAGTGAGGTAAATGGGAAACCCCACTATTGCAGCTCAATGCTGCGAAAGGTCACAACGAAAACAAACACGAGCAACAGAGGAAACAACGGAGAAAATAAAATAGTGAAGTAGACCTCAGATGCCATGTTCATTATTAACAGCAGTGTTGTTGGGAAATAACATTGCTATGGAGCTGCTTACTGACCAAACCATGTGTATACTGTAGTAAAGTATATCAACTTAAATGTCTATTTTGTGTCTTAAGCAGTTTCTTTCACAATAAACGGCTTTCTGATCATGTAAATGATCTGTTACAATTTCATATCATTCGAGCTCTGCAGAAATTATTACTCCACCCCCTGAGTAACGTTATTAACAACACCTCCACATTGTTGAACCAATGTGGTTGGAACGTTGGATATACAACATAGTTACTAGGGTTTCGGGAAACAGTCGTGATTAGCTAGTTAGTTTATCTAACGATGCATCGTACTATGTTGGTTCAGCAGTGAGTTACGTCATTGTACAAGAAACGCACCCCTGATTGATTACAACCAACAGTCTCATTGGCAAAGTTTATAGTTGTTTGGCGTACCAGATATTGAATGTCTCCAAAATGTTAAATTCTGGATTTTTATTTCCAGAATTTAATTCTGAATATATATATATATATATATATATATATATATATATATATATATTCAGATAATTAAAATGCATTACATTCTTGTGGCAGAAGAGTTAATCATTGATAAGACAATACAAAAATCGGCTTTATAATACAATGTATTGTTTACAACCATATTATTGAACATAAGCCAATCATTGGCATACAGTTCACACCAATCCATTTCACAAGTGAATTTGTCAATCAGTTCGATATTATGGACTCGTCAATTTTAACAAGTGTCAGACATGCTTGTATAGCGTCTCGGGTGCATTGTGTCATAAACATAACATTTTTAGGTCACTGTGTCAAGTTAAATATAATTTAATACTTAGAACACATGTTGAGATCTCTTAGTTCGAATTTGCACTTCATCAAGTGTTTTGAACGCAAGAACGTAACGCATGTTTGTGTTGTGTGTCTGCTGGATGATTGTTTTCTTTACTGTATAAACTGCGCATTGCCACACAGCTGACATTTCACTTACTGCCCTCTGGGGTAAACAGGTGGTACTACAAGCTTGCATTTCTCAGGAATCTTCCTTTTTACAATCAGCTGGCATTGCGATTAATTATGTTATTTTTCATTAAATTAATCGCACTGAATTAACGCCCTAATAATAATATTACATGGAGGTATATGGTGGTATTTGATATACTGTAATAGAATACGCTTTATTTTCATTGTAAAAATATCTGTCAGCAATTTGAAGATTTTCTCTTTAGATCCAAACCAGCAATTTATAATTAAAACCAATTAGCCACAAGAGGGTGTTGTTTTTATGTTGCCTATCAGTCAGTTTTCATTCAATAATATCTTCCCTTTATCTTTAATATCCAATATATTTTCTTTCTTACTGAGCTTCTGTTTGTCTGCCCCTTTGCTCTCTCTGTCTCTTTCCCTCACTCTTTCCCTCTAGCATGAGAGACAGCACATCCTCAGAGTAAGCATGATTTTACAGTTCTGCCCTCAATGCACTTCCTGTCTGTCACAGTCTCCTTCTCTAATAGTGTCTCACACTGTTCCTTTCCCAAAAGTGCAGTATGAAAATAAGGAATGAAATGAGCCTTGAAGGCTTCTGCAGGTCTAGTGATGGTTTTGTAATGTATGCACTTTGTAATGGAGCTATGGTTCTAAACTTTTTTTGAGGACTGGAACCCTGTCATCTTACAAACCTCATTAGGGATCACCAGAACAGAATATGCTCATTGATATCAATAATGTGTCTGTACAGACAAAATGCAACCAAGTATGATTCATTACTAATTTTAGCTGAACGGCTGTTCTGACAGCCCATGCTAATTGTCCCGCACTTGATCAGCAACATCTTGGGCGATGTTATCAATTCTGCTGCATTTTCATTAAAGGGATACTTCACTTGAAATATCAAATTTTGTCATTATTAACTCACCCTATTGTTGCTCCAAACCTACATGACTTTCTTTCTTAATGCACAAAATGATTTTTTTATTTAATTATTTATTTATTAATTTTTAGCATCAACTAGTAGCACCAAATAAACAAGCAAATATTTTTATATTTTTTTTTAATTCTATAGAAAATAGTTTTCCTAAAAAATAGTATCTACATATGGGGATAGCGAGACTATGTTGTAAAACTTTAAATAACACTAAGCTATATAAAGTCAAAAAATGTTCATCAAATTGTTTATGTTTCCATGAGTGTTGGTATTCATGTTTTGAGGCTACAGACATTACAGCTGATTTGCTGTAAAGCTGAATAAATAATACTTATTCAAAGTAATGTTCAGCATCATCCAGTCACTGCCAACCATGTAAAAATAAAATGTAGCACTATGAAATTCTTAATCCATGTACTTATTACCATTGTCCCATGTGAGTGGTCGAAACATCATCTGCAGCCTGAAACTGAACTTTTGGTTACATTTAGATTGAATGCACTTAGCTGCATAGAAAGCAATAGGATGCTCCCTTGCTCCCTATTTAGTGAATGACTTGACTCCAGTGTACTGTCTGTCTTCACTGGTGTCAGAACAGTTTGAAATGCATCTTATTTTCATCCTAACTTATATAATGCCTCTGAAAGCGACATTTTTCAGCTTTTGGATGAACCCATTTATTCTCAATGTGAAAATGCACTGTAAATATTTAGCAATGCATCAACTAATGTTAATGAATTGTATTGCTCAGTGATAACAAAATTTAACATGTATATTAAAATGAAACTACATGACTCACAGATGTTTTAGAGTTAAAAGTTATTCCAACTTTTGAGAAAATGCAGTGCCAGTTTCCACATATTTAAAGCGGTATATCAAACGAAACTAGAGACTCACTCTACTCTTTACAATCAAACAGAGTTCAATGAAAACACTTACAGAGAGTTCTTACCAGAGGCACTTTTGTTGACGCTGCATCCGTAGGAGCACTTCAAGAAAATTGACTGCATGCTGTTGTGTCACGTGACTCGGTGTGGCAGAAGTTAACCTTTTACATGACAGTCTAGAGTCTTGTGAATAGTATTCAGTCAGGATTTATTCATTGAAATTATGCGTTGCAGATAGCGAAGCCAAAAACTAACGTCCACGCATGTGGACCTGGGGTTGCACAAGGCTATAAAACCACAGTAAAAGTACTGTATTTTCCAGAAAAAGTAAATTTTTATGGATTACTTCTATGTTTCCTTTATGTGATTTTTAGAGCTTCAAAGGTCTGGCTACCATTCACTTGCATTGTAAGGTCCTACAGAACTAAGCAATTTTTTCTCTAAAAATCGTTATGAAAGAAAGTCATACATATTTAAGATGTCATGAGGGTAAGTAAATGAGAGAATTACATTTTTTTGGTGAACTATCCCTTTAACTCCTGACAGTGCTATTGCATGTATGAATAGGATTCCCCAGTGAACTTTCTCACTGCACTAAACTGAATGCTTACCGACAATGCATAGTATTAATACCTGCATGGCTCTGATTCTTAGAGGGGTGATGGGACTGGTTGAGCATGGCTATTTGACAGCTGTATGGATGTGATGCATACTAATTGCATATAGTTTTTCAAAATGTGGTTTAAGTTATATTGCCATAAAACAATGTATAAGCTTGAATGTATAGCTTTTTGTATATACATCTATCAAGTGTATGTGTGTGTAGACATTTTAGGTGGTCACACTAGTAAAAAAAAATAATTGGTGTCTACAGGTTTGTATTAAGGGTAGGTTAGGAGTTAGGTTTAGGGGTTGGATTGGGGTTAAGCTAATACCATTAGCCTGCTATGAAAACAATGGATGCCTACTGTATAAGATTTCCTTGTCAAAGGTAAATCTTACCATGATAGAAAAATAATGTGTGTTTGTTTGTATGGGCAGTGATGATCTCCCATGGCACTGAGAGCTCTGTGATTACATCTCAACCGTCCTCATGTGAGTTCTGAGCCCGTAACTGTACTGACAACAAGACTTAATGTTGGCTAACAGCTGTGTCGCCATAAACGCCCATTATTTTGTGCTTACAGGAGACCACTAATTATTACAGCTCAATAGCACCTGCCACTTGTACAGAAGCGTCAGGTTGAGTGAAGTAGCTTATTTTTGGGTGATATTTTAATGACATATTTGTTCTTATTCAGTGGGAAAAGTAGTGAGGGTAGGAGAGAGAGAGGGATGTGTTACATTAACCTATTAGATGTGTCGCACAATGACCTGCACTGTCTCTGAATTTTATGGCTGTTATCATCCTACATTTTTTCCCCAGCATCTTTGCCATTCAAATTAACCAAAGAAGTCTTATCATGTTTTATGTGACTTATCTAAACAGTGTGATCTTGTGAAACAACATTTTATATTTCTACATAAATAGCTCGTAAAGGCTATTGTAACACAGTTGAAGGATGGGCAAGGAGGAGGCGAGAACCGGCTTGTCAACATAAATTATATTTTAATGAGAAACTCAAAAACACATAAACAAACACACATGACGGACATGTCCGTAATTCTCTCTCTCTCGAACAATCGTCACCGGCCGCCTTTATCCCTCGCGCGCCTCATCAGGCTAATTGGGGACCGGGCGCGCGATATTCCGACCGGCCCCGCCCCCCTCCGCTCCACACTTATTTATCAGGTACACTTCCATATAGCGAAAGAGAATGATCCATGGATGATATGCTCTGGTGCAGAGATGATGTCATTGTGATTGATGGTGATTCTGGAAAAATGTGCCACATGTGGCCGACATACAGTGGCCCCAAATTGGTACACATACAGTTAGACACACTTAATAAGTTGTCATTGTTACATAACAACATGTAACATAAAAAAGCATTTATTTTAAAAATAGGTAACCGATGCGCACTTTTGAAGCAAATCATTTTCCTAACATAAATTTAGCTCAATAAGAAAGGGACTAATTTTCCCTGAGAAGACTACGGAAATTCACCTGGTGATGGTACACATTCATTATGGATTTATATCCTTTTGCCAACTTTCTTTAACAAATAATAGTTAGTGGGTTGGCATCCCATCCAATTTAGAAAGAAAATAATAAAATACTAGATATTTGATATGCTTTGCATTGTTTTTCAATTTAAGCAAAAATGAGTTTTATCTCTTTTTAGTTGAACATTATTTATAGTGTTTGCTTTGACTCTTAAGCAAAACCCCTCCATCACACATTTGATTTGGATTTAGCCTTCTATTGGATACTGGAATCATTTCTGGTGTTTATAAACTAGATATAAATGCACAGTTAATAAAGGTGTTAATGAATAATTCCAGAGGTGTTTGCTCAAAGAGATCACATCTCTCTCAATGTTTGTTGAGGGTCAGTTTTACACCACAGATGACGGCGCTTTTAGTTAATAAGCTCTTTCTCATTTTCCTTCTAAATTAGAAGTATATAATATATTATGTTTTTCTTCTACTCATTTATTTGGCTTTTAGTTGACTACCGTTATTAAAGCTACATTTTAGCTTTTTGTTAGGTTTCAAATAATAAACAAAAAATATTTGGATGCATTATGGCTGTACATGCTCATGTGATAAACCACACCTGTGGTTACTTTACTAGGTAGGGCTGCAACTAACGATTATTTTATTAGAACGATTATTCGACTATTTGTTGATTATTGCAATGATTAATTATTAGCTCTTAACCGATTATTCAGCTTGTGCACCGACTTAAAAGGTTGCATTAAACGTGTTTACTAACAATAAAGAGGACAAAAATACTTTTTATTAAGTTTAATTCAGTAAAGAAATTCACTGCAACAAAATCATATTATATATATATATACAGAATATCCTAGTGTTTTGTATTGTTTTCCATTTTAAATGGTCTGCAAATCCTTAAAACAAGATACATTTACAGTACTTGAGAAGCAACATATAATATATTTAGACTTGCTTTAAAAGATTCTTAAATATAAGTTTATTTTGTATATTATTGTATTTGTTCAAACAAAATCAAAAACATATTTTGTTGCAGTGTATAATGGGGCGAAGACTACCCTTTCTCACCTTTCTGTTCACTTCAATCCATCTTTAACTCACAAAAAACAAACTCTGTCATATTAATAAAGCTGCGTATTGCCAATTTTCTTCACAATAAGAAATGCACAGCGACATATTTTATGATTCAATACGTCGCGAGCCATCTAGCTACAGCAAGTGCGCGCGCTCGAAAAACAAGCGTCACCACGCCAGAATGTACCTGGTGCAGTTTCAGTCTCTCCCCCTTAAATCGGGACACTTCGCTCAACTCATAGAAGAGGCGCTGACCGCAAAGAGAAATGTCAGTTTCAGAGTTTCTAGTTATTTACCTGACCTGCTTCCATATTATTTGAACTTTATTAAAGCTATAACACATAAAATATAACTGCATAAAAAATGTAACGCTGGGGTGTTTCCTTTAAAGATGCTCGAAATGCAAGTTTTGCTTCAGCGGAGCGGCAGCTCCGGCTTTGTTGATTTCACAACGAGAGTGCTTCTGTATTTCCTTATTTTGTATTTTTGTATTATAATTCCCTCATACTTTGTGATCTACATCACCTTAAGCTGTCTGGAAGGTTTGAAGTGCATCTGGACTGTGAGCTGTGTATTTCTTCCTCTCCTCAGTCATCATTAGAGTTTGATGTGATCTCGTGTTATGTTAAATGAGATCAAACAACTATTTGACAACAATTTTTTATTGCAGACGTTGTTGATCATGTCAACTAATTGTTTCAGCCCTACTACTAGGAGAACTTAATCCATCCACAAAAAATTACCCTAATACCATTTGGTTTAATGTAATTGCATAAAAGGTTGTTCATCATTTGATTGTTAGATGCCACTTGATTTTATATTTTGCTGTCTAATCAATTCATATTCATCGTAAAGTGAAGCTTAAGGGTCCAAAGACTTTGGGACCACTGTATTTAACAGATTCCTGATTAACCCAGTTGACGTCAAGAGACACAGAGATGATGAGAGACAATGATAATAAAGGTATATTAATAGCAGCTTTGCATACATCAGCTCTGTTTTTCAGCTGTTTTCCTATGCACTAAATGTGCATCTTTGACTGTTGTACCACATCTCGCTATTTTTTCAGCATCACCTGCAGGAGTGCTGCATTTTTATACGTTGTTTTAAGCTTAAAAATGCTAAAAATGTGTCTAGCTTTTTTTAGCACAAGAACACTTTTGATGTGAATGGTCCCTTAGGGCGCAAAAGTCCAAATTCCTGAGTTAATCAAAAACTCTTGTACTTGTCCCTGTCATGTAACAAAACAAAAGGTAACCCCCTCATGAGTATGTGTGTCTATGTGACGGAGAGAGGTGGCATTATTGGAGTCATCACACCCACGCACCCTGGTACCAGTCACTGGCAGCTCTCATTATTTACTCTTGCCGTTAATGTGTAACTAACTTTTACACACTCATCACCATGGATAGACACACACACACACATACACATATGTAAATTCTCCTTATACACTCAGAGAGCCTCCAGCTCTATATAAATAATCAAGGCAGACAGAACTATTGTCATCCAAAGGTTTTTCTATTTGCTCCTACTGCTCGAGTTGATCAATTTTGGCTCACTGGAATGTGATTTGACATCTATTATTCCATTGGGATTCTGATGAGAACTTCATCAAAGGAGCAACAATCTATTCTTCTTCATATATGGATGATATTTGTGCACAACGACTGAAAAACAAATACTTTTGTGACAGAGATTAAAGCTGCCGCTTGCAAGAGCAGAATTCCTCTTACATTCTGTCCATTCTCAGTGCTACGACTGCTGCAGATCATATGTCACACTTTGTGCTTGGTTATCTTTAGTTTACTGACAGCACCAATAACAGAAAGAAAGAGAGTGAGTAGAAGCCAGAGTTGAGAGATGGGATTGTGAATTGAACTTTAGGAAGCTTTTGACAGCTTAGTAACTAAAGGAATTGGTGAAGTGGATTTCCAGAGGGACTTTATTTGACGCCGTGGTCATAAATCCTGATTTTCACACCTGGAGAAGACCATCGTTCTTCTCAAAATTATAACAACAAGTGGTTGAAAACAACAACAACAACAAGTCCAAAATCTGAGGACAAAATCACATCTTGGCGGACTTTCATGCTCAAACTTGAAAGACATCGACCAATTAGCAACGAAGAAAATAGTGGCGATCGTTTACTGTGGTAACAACTAATGATCACTTGCGGAAGTAACTGAATGTTCTGTCTACATTGGATGTAGATGCTTCCCAGTACAAACTACAGCAAGCTGGAACAAACACCAGCATAATAAAGGATCTGTCTGCTGAGGTTACTAAAGGGCATTTGTGTGTGAGTGTGTTTTTGCACACTGGAATCATGTGGTACTAGTCAGAAGAGCTCAACATTTATACACAGATAGAGGTTACACCCTTAGCCTACAGATACCCTGAACCAAGGAGGGTCTGCATCTGGGATACTTATCTACAGAACCATACAAATTTAAAACACACTCTATATTGAAGCTGGAGGAATCACACCAGAAAGAATCTCGCAGTCTTATTGGAGAGTCATTGATGAACTGATTGATCTTTGATCCAGATACTTGCAACATAAAGGAAAGGTTTGGAAACATGGATTCTTCCTTTGGCTCTCAGGAGGACTGGGAGACCGTAATGGAGCTGGAGGAGGCTTTGGCTGGGTGGTTGATTCAGGGTTCAGACTGGAACCAGAACTGGCCCTGGGGTTCAAGGGACAACCCGTACCAGGATGAGGAAATACCTGCTGTGAGTTTCCATTAAGATTTGAGATTCAGGGAGTATAGTTTAACGCATAGGATTGTTGAGTCTTATAGCTGAATTACGATATATCCTGGAGAAGTAAGTTTAGTGTACACTTTGTTGATGGTACATTTATATATATAATTAATAATAAAACAGGTTTAAAATAAATTCAAAACAGTCGTGTGTAGTAATAGACCGATATTTCAGTCAGGTCAGCTAATCTGTAAATTTTGAAATTACAACTGTGTCTTCATAGGCGATTAACAAAAGTGTTACGGGTCGGTCATACTCAATGCTTGTTTGCGTTCATCTGTGCTTATTTTTAATTGTTTTTCTAGGTAAACGTGCACTACACAGTCTTTGAATTTTGCACCGTGTCTCACTGTTTTCTCAGTGTCATGGATGAGAACCACGCTTTTAAAAGTATGTTCCTGGTTTAATACAAATTCAGCTTAATCGACAGCATTCGTGATGCAGTGTTGTTTACCACAAAAAATATTTTCAACTTGTCCATTTACAAAAAAAAAAAAAGAAGCAAAAAACGCAATTACAGTAAGGCACTTACAATGGAGGGGTCCAGTGCATAAACATAAAAAAATACACATGGTTTCAACAGTTTAGCCACAAGACATGAATATTATACAAGACGTATTATACAAAGATTACTAACCATATCAATGTAAAATTGGATCCTTTGCCAATGTCACTGCTTACGTCACACACGGAAGTGGTGGTAAAAACCGTGTGCAAATGTAACCAGTCCTCATCAACCTACTCCGAGTGAGATTCGGTATCAACTGGTATGGGAGGCAGGCATGCTAATGAGGCGGCTAAAGGCTACAACCTCTAGCATCAGTCACTAGCGCGCCTCTTGAGGCCAGAGGAGTGAGCTTTACACACTGCTCAGCTCTCTACCAGCTGGCTACCATTGCACTCAACCCCTAAACCTCACTCACATCTGGGTCATAGCACTACAGTCAGTCCTGCTCGAACCGCTCTGAGCAGGATTCGAACTGGGGTCAGCTGGCATGAGAGGCACACTAACGAGGAGTCTAAAGGCTACAGCATCTAGCGTCAGTCACTAGTGCACCTCTTGAGGCCAGGGGAGTGAGGTTTACACATACTGCACAGCTATCACATACCAGCTGGTCCCTGTTACACAAACAGTAAACATTTATCGGATTCCAATGTTGAAAAATGATTTTGAAAAAGCCCTTTCGTAGACGGCTATAGCATCAAGCCATCAACAGAGCTGACTGAACTAAGGAGATAATTTCAACTCATGGCTTTGCAGCAAACATTTATAGTGAACATTATTACAAGTATCTAATTAACCCTTATCATATGTAATAATTGTATAAGTAAGAATATGTCTGTATTTATCAAGGTTTTGTGTCGTACTTTCATTTAATCATCTACTCATCTAATCTAACCCAACAGTTTGCTACTTAACCATTTACTACACGTGTGTTGAAATTTTTGTAAACAGTGGAATTGGACAATATTACATCTTTGTTGCTATGACAATGCAAAAGCTGGTAAACTCTATAAGCAATTTTATAACAGAGATTGTATCACACTAAAATCATGTTAGCATGTAATGTTTGTGTCTTGTGGCTATACTTTTAAGTGTGTCTATTAATGTTTACATACTAGCCCCATTCACTTCCTTTTCTGTGGTAATCAAAATAACGCTGCAAATTCTATCATTTGAGCTTAACTTAGAGCGTTCCTGCGCCGTGTGTGTTTTTGTAATTGTTTTTATATTTAAACATGTGCCGGATTGACGTCTTTGTCCATTGAGTCACTTCTCAGAGTTTTTTTCAGGGTCCCGTGCTTGGGTGGTGCGGCCTCAAGACAACGTATCAACTTAGGGCCGTGGCACACAGATTGTTTATTTGTGTCCATCTGCACAGTTTTCCAATAATTTTTTATGTAAACAATGCGGTAGACCAGTTGTTCTCAAACTGGTCCTGGAGGCCCCCACAACACTGCACATTTGTCATGTCGCCCTTTTGTGACACGGCTAATTTAAGTCTTGGAGTCTCCACTAACGAGCTGATGAGTTGAATCAGGTATGTTTGATTGAGGAGACATCCAAAATGTGTAGTGTTGAGGGGTCTCCAGGACAGGTTTGAGAACCACTGCTTTAGACAAACGTCTTTTTTTAAGGACATTGCAAGCGGAAGCTTTTAATGGACATGTTTTTTTGACGCCCTGTTATACATATCTTGAGACTATTGTATTGGCTTAGATTTGTTTGTGTAAGAATGCATTTGGTATGAATGACACCTTAGTTCCAATATCTGCTGCCTTTTCAATGGATAATAACAGATTTTTTTTTAAACAAGTGTTTATTTTAGCCATTTTGTGTCCATCTCATTTGCTGCCATTAAAATGTAAAATATACATAAGCCACACTGCTCTCTAGATACTGATATAGGCATCTGTCAACTCATATCAGAACTCATATCGGTCGACCACTATATGTGTTAATGTTTCATCTCTCATGTCCCCTCGCATTTTGTTTTAGACATCATTGACATTAATGTTAAAAATTTAATTAAATTTTTGGCAACAGGAGTCAACAGTGTATCTGGTTCTCTATTGTGTAAAAAGGAATTACCATTTCAACAGTTGACCTCAAGACATGTAACCAACATTTTTAATATTCTCTTTTTTGAGTATTTGTCTTTTAATACATTGTTTGCACTTTGCTGCTTATATGAGATTTGCGTTTGCTCATTAGAAGGGGTGTAGTGCATCTTTGAATGCTGAACAGTGTAAAGTCATCATTTACACTCGACCAGCTTCCGTTGTGCCACTGTATGAATGGGTTTATTGTGGTTCCGCTCATGCTCCTGCATGACAGAACTAAACCAGCATTTGACTGATGATTAGCTGTTTGAAAGATTGGAAATGGGCATACCTTTGTGCTTTTCTGAGTATGGATCTGTGAGTATGCTTGTGTGCCATAAATCTATTGGTTTATTTGTTTTGTAGGTCCTCAGTCCCACATATAAACAACGCAATGAGGATTTCAGGAAGCTGTTCAAGCAGTTGCCAGACACAGAACGTCTTATTGTGGGTAAGAGCCCTCACTAAGTATGGTGTAACCGTACAAATGGAAAGAGTTACTCACTGGCAATTAAATCATTTTTGCATTAAATAGTGATTTACTGTACATAGCAAACCAGACTTAGAAGGGAGGGGTGGGCCTCTATACAGTAAGTTGAAATGTATATCACAATAAACTTAAAAAATGTAGGTTGATAACAATACATACTGTATCATATGTCATAAAATACGGCCACATTTAAAGAATTTTGGTAACACTGTAACAATATATAGCACAGTATATTTATTTTTGCTTGAAATTCTATGGAAAATTATTTATATGTTCATTATCACGTGGTAATGCCTATTTCTGGATAATCCCGTGAATTAAATATTTCAAAATTAAGTTTATGAGTTTTTTTAACATTTGAATATTCTTTGTTTTTGTTTGTAACTTGATCGACGCAAACCGAACGATACAACTATTCATAATGAATAAGTCTAGCAGTAGTGCAAAAACACATTCACATTATGTAACATTAAAGTAAAAAAATCATAAAAACTGTAAAACTAATATTATAAAACAGATTGTAAATTCTTATTAGATGAGCCACATTCAAAGTTGATGTAAATAACTGATATTCTCTATGGCCGCACATCAACTGAATTCTATATTAATGCAGCAAATTACGACATTGCTCTGCAATAAAACAACTGCACTTCGATTTATTTTGTGCCATGCAAATAAAGTAAACATTGCAAATTAACCTTAGAGACTTATTTGGACCTTTGACCTTGTCTTTTTATTGGCAGACTACTCATGTGCTCTGCAGCGGGATATTCTCCTGCAGGGGCGCCTCTACCTCTCTGAAAACTGGATCTGTTTTTACAGCAACATCTTTCGCTGGGAGACGCTGGTTTGTTTTATCACTTTTATCTGCTGTTGTTGTTAACGGAACTACACTTTTTTGACACTGAGAGTTAAAGCTACAGTTTGCATTTCATTTGGTGCTGTTAGCACAGAAATTCTGCACTGCCTCTTTTAGTGTGTTTTGTTAAACTTGTGCATGTGTGTTCAGCTTACAGTACGGCTGAAAGATATCTGCTCCATGACCAAAGAAAAGACAGCACGTCTCATTCCCAATGCCATCCAGTTATGCACAGACACTGATAAGGTGAGAGCTCTCCACCAAGACATACTAAGTTACCAAAGTGTCCAAAAATGCATTAACACAGGTTCAACTTTCAACAGGTTCAACTTTCATCATTTAATCCATGTTTCTCTTTGCTTTTCTCTTCCTTTCAGCACTTTTTAACATCATTTGGTGCGAGGGATAGGACCTACATGATGATGTTCAGACTTTGGCAGAATGCACTGTTGGAAAAGGTGAGAATATGAACCACACGCACAGCTGCACATGGCAACTTCCTGTCTCGAAAGGAGTCTTTAAGACATACTGCAGCAAGTTATAAATTGCTATTGCATCTCATGAAATATTTAATACATTTTAAATCTTATGAAGCTTCAAATTAAAATTTGCGAAAATTCAAAAAAGATGGTCATTATAATATTCTGCCGCAATTTGAAAAAGAAAAAGTATTGTATTACATTAAATATGTATACATCATAGAAGTACTCCATTGGTACGGCTTTTCATTTACGCTGATTTTAATAAAATAAAATACAAATTGACTGTGTTAAAGTAATGATAATAGTCACTGAAAGCAATAGTTACATGGAAAAAGTTAAATGTCTATCCAATGCCCAATGCTTCACTGTTATAGGCTAACTGAAATGAAATGATGGGAAGAGTTTGGGGCTGCATAAATAAGCTGCATTTTGTCCCATTTTAATTCAATCGCATTGTTAATTTAAACCACACAATGAGGACTTTAAGACATTACAGCATCATTTTTTGTTACAGTATAATTTTAATAAAATAAAAAATGACTTGACTTCATTTGAACTGAATATTTGTGTCAGGCGCACGACTGTATGTGAGATTTCCCAAGAATCCCTACAGCTTAGTAGCAAAAATGTTAGGCTTAATAATAGACTATAATTTCTTTCAAATTTTTTATAGTGGTTACTCTGGATGAGATGCAATGCAGAGTATATTGTAGTAATATGGTAAAAAAAAAATTTTTTTAATAATTTTAAGATTGTAAAAAGTTCTGTTTTATTTGTTATCGCTATCATTTATGGCTTCAGTATTTCAAGATATTGAGCGATGGCCTGCTCGTCATGACTACAGCATAATAGATGCAGAAAGATCTCTCCACATAACATTACTGCAATAGCTTTACAACGGTTTGCTGGTGACCTTAGATCAATACTGCCATTTCTGCATATTTTGCATGTTTTGTGCGAATCACCAGTTTAAAAAACTATTTTATGGAGATCTGAGTTATTTCAAATATACACCGTCTCTGAAATGATCTTTTCTATCTGTCTGCAGCCCCTCTGCCCTAAAGAGCTCTGGCACTTTGTACATCAGTGTTATGGCAATGAGCTGGGCCTGACCAGTGACGACGAAGACTATGTGCCCCCTGATGATGATTTCAACACCATGGGGTGAGTTAAAGTGGCCACACATGCGTGCATCACTCATTAGTGGTGTTCATCATTATTACTTGGGGTAGGTAAAAATATAGATTTTCCATTGCATCGCTATCTTAATATGAACGATATCGATATTGATTCCTAAATCACAAGAATTATCGTTTACTCTATGCAGCAACCCTCACCAAAAATCACTCCCATTTGCAACCAAATTCCACGCTATGTGACTAAAATGAATATATTTAGCAAATGGCTGGTAAAGGTTTAGATTTCCCCCACCAGTAATTGTGTAGTATAGTGGTGTAGTCAACAGCAAGATCCTTTCACTGTGTGTT
The DNA here is from genome assembly GCF_025860055.1 of Xyrauchen texanus. Taxonomy (NCBI): domain Eukaryota; kingdom Metazoa; phylum Chordata; class Actinopteri; order Cypriniformes; family Catostomidae; genus Xyrauchen; species Xyrauchen texanus. Next base: position 9,431,535 of record NC_068296.1, on the reverse strand, counting down.
TTTCTACAGTCAAGTCAAGTCGAGTGGTTTTTATTGAGATTTACTCGGCTCATTTGTCAATAAATAAGGTCTCTTTTAATGCCCTTTCTGTTCGCTATAGTCAGTTGTTGAAACAACAAAAAATAAAAACTTAATGCTAATCACGCATAGCAAGGATGAGATAAAGCCATTCAAGTTTCATTAACATGTGCTCATTCACAGATGTTCTTAAAGAGACAGAACCTGTTTTTAGCACGTGTTAAACAAATCAATCTAAACACTTGTGAATAGTACGAATTGTGCAAATAAACATGAAACAAAAAATTATAAATGCATTATATTATCATATTTATGGATTTTTTAATATTTTAATATTTAAAATATTTAAGACGTGACCAAAATTATGAAAAACTAATCAAATATAATTTTTGTAATGTATCTTGTTAGAGGGTCCCCTGTATAATTAACCACATTAGCTGGGAGATAATGTCCTTTATATGTAAGCAAAAGGCACATTATAACTGAAATATACCCATATGAATCCATGTCAAATCAAATAGAATCGGAAACGGAATCTAATCGATTTAAGAGCTTGTGAATCGGAATGGAATCTAATCAGGAAATCTGTATCAGTACCCAGCCCTAATTATTACAATTACTCATAATTAGGCTTGAAGGTTTCTAAATTGCCAAACTAATGTAATAAACTTCAGAGTGTAACTCACCTCGAACATGATGCCTCAAATTGCGTGACTTGTTGAGGAGATGTGTGCTATTACTTTTCTAATGGAGCGCACTTACACGTTTTGTAAAGGAGGGACGTGAGCCATATCTAGGAACCACAATATCATTAAGACTTGTGGCTTAGAACACATTAGCAAACCCTGGACACCACCCACAACATCCTAGCAATGTGATGGAGTTTTTTACCGGCACTCACATTTCACTCAAAAAAATATAAAAATCTAGTTAACATATTGCACCTTGTTTGCAGTAATGTTGCACAAATATATACTTAATCAAACATATACAGTATATGGTAGCACCTTAGACATTATCTCTGTGTGTGCTTGTTTATGTGTGTGGTTCAGGTACTGTGAGGAAATCCCAGCAGAGGAGAATGAGGTCAGTAATGATAACTCATCTAAGAGCAGTAGTGAGAACAAACCAGACAACAGTTCTCCTCCAGCACACAAGAGATCCATCACCCACTCCACCATCACCTCCACCACTCCTCCCAGCAGCACTGATACACCATTGTCTGTGAGTATACATGCTCAGACACAAGTACACTCTGAGATACACACTTTACATATACAATATGGCCAAAGCTATGTGGTCACTCAAACACCATACCCATATGTGCTTGCATTTAATATCAAAAACATAGGTTCCACTCCTCTGGAAAGGCTTTCTCCTAAAAGTTGGAACATGACTTGGCTCACAGGCAGCGTTACAATTCACCTTAATGGTGTTCAGTAGGGTTTAGGATGTGGGCTTTGTGCAGGCTACTAAAGTTATTCCAAACAAGACTCCAAACAGAAAAGCGCCATCCTGATGCCACGAAGTAGAAAGAATATACTTCTCTAGAATGTCATTGTATGCCGTAGAGTTAAGATGTCTCTTCATTGGAATCAAGGGGCATAGACAAACCTGTTAATTAAAAGCAGGTGTTCACAAACTTTTGGTCATGTAGTGTATACTATTTTTGAGAAACAGCATTTAAAGTTGTGCCCTGTGCTACGTTCAGTTTGAGATTCCTGCTGAGGAATACACAGACTGCCTTCCTGATGGCGATCTGCTGCCACTCCCTCTGCTGTTTGAGGAGGGGAACTGCGAACCGGTCAGCCCTCTGGGTCCTTTGCCCTCACCTGCCCTCGACTTCAACGACAATGAGGATATACACACTGACCTCAGTGATTCCTCAGAAACACATGATGAAGGTTTGCATTCTCAAATACAGTACACATGCAGTCAAGATCTTAATTTAAAAAATACTAGGACTGCAACTATTATAAATTAATCTTTCCATTTTCTTTGAATAATTAAGTAGATTAAAAAAGCCTAATTGAATTTCCTGAATTTTATTGTAAAAGCACTTAGCAGCATATTATTCCATATGTTGCCCAAAGCTTCCTATTAAAAAAATGTGCAAATTAAAGGCTATAAAAAACTAATGAAAATATGTCAATGTATGTTACATATTGCATGCAACAACAAAAAAAGTTTAAAATGTAAACATTACAATAGAAAATGCAGTTTTTTACATTTGAAAAACAAATATAATATATGCACATATGAATTGAGCACCATGAAAGACTTGACATCATTTGAAGTTAATATTTGAGTATTCCTGTAAAGTTCATCTTGTGTGTTTTTGTGTATTCTCAGTTGTTGAAGTGCAAGCATTTCATGAGGACCTGAACGGCCGTCAGTACATTAACGAGGTGTATAAATTCAGTGTTGATAAGCTGTATGCCATTCTCTTCACCGAGTCCCAGTTCATGACAGACTTTATGGAGCAGAGGAGATTCACCGGTTAGAGAGAATTACACAACAAAACATAAGAAAGTTAGATGATGCAATGCATTAGATTTGTAATTTGTGTATACATAATATGATTTATATATTAATATACATTTGATGATATTGTACAGCAACATTAAAAATGCTCATCCAGTTAGATTTAAGAGTCAAAACTAAACATTTTATAATATAGTATTTGTGTGGATAAAACAGCTGTAAATATGTTTATAGAGTTTTAAATGAGTTTCGTTTATTAGTTTTAGATTTCTGATTGCAATACATCCACTCACTTGCTTTGGTTCTGCATTCAATACTCAAACATTTATCTACAGATGTGGTGTATCACCCCTGGAAGAAGGAGGATGCTGGAAACCAAACGAGGGAGATCATGTACACTATCTCCCTCACCAACCCATTGGCCCCCAAAACAGCTACTGTTACTGAGACTCAGGTGAGACATGAAACTATCCTAGAGTTCAAATACTGTAGTCACATAACCACACTGTAGGTTTTTTTCAATTAGCATAAGATATCATTAAGGATTCTCTACTATAATATACCTTATATAAAAAATTTTCAATAATGTGTATGTTCGAAATGCAATTTCTTACTGAATTAGACCCTATATAAGGCCAGCCAGGAGAGCGAGTGCTACATCATTGACGCGGAGGTCATTACTCATGATGTACCATATCATGACTACTTCTACACCATAAATCGCTACATGCTTACACGTGTGGCCAAGAACAAGTGTCGGCTGAGGTACTGACAATAATGGCTTTGGCACTGAGGTACATACATTTTTAAAACAGAAAAACAGGAGTACTGAATATGATTTGATTTATCTTTCCTTTAGAATTTCTACAGAGCTGAGGTACAAAAAACAGCCATGGGGGTTGGTGAAGGGCTTCATTGAAAAGAACTTCTGGAGTGGACTAGACGAGAACTTTAAAAGCCTCGGTAAGGCATCACCTGAACCTTCTTGAGCACCATCTTCTGAGCTCATCCTGGAGTGGTGGAGGCGTAGTGGGCTAAAGCACGTAACTGGTAATCAGACGGTTGCTGGTTCAATCCCCACAGTCACCACCATTGTGTCCTTGAGCAAGGCACTTATCTCAAGGTTGCTCCAGGGGGATTGTCCCTGTAATAAATGCACACTATAAGTCACTTTGGATAAAGCGTCTGCCAAATGCATAAATGTAAATGTAATCCCACAATCTTAAACTCTACCCAAAACTTTCTTGAGCCTCACCCACAACCTTCTTGAAATTCACACGTAACCTTCTTGAACTACACCCACAACCTCATTAAGCTCCACTTACAGCCTTCTTGTGCCCCACTCACAAATGTTTTCAGCTTCAACATTTTTTATCTCTGCCCACAACTGTCCTGAGCTCCATCCACAAACATATTGAGCTCCACCCATAACCTCATTGAGCTTCAATTTTCTTGACTCCACCCACTTCATTCTTGAACTACACCCACAACCTTCTAAAGCTATAACATTCATTAACTCCTAACACAACAGTCTTGAGCTCTGCCCACAACAGTCTTGAGTGCCACCAACAACCATTTTGAGCTTCAACATTCCTGAACTCTTAATATAACAGTCTTGAGCTCCACCCAAAACCTTCTTGAACTCCACCCACAACCTTCTTGAGCTTAAACATTCCTGAACTCCTCACACAACAGTCTTGATCACCACCCACAACTTTCTTTAACTCCTCCCACTACCTTCTTGAGCTTCAACATTCCTAAACTCCTCACATAACAGACTTTAGCTCCACCCACAACCCTCAACTCAAACCCTTTTATTTATAGAGCACTTTCAAAACCACAAGAATGGACCAAAGTGCTGTACAGAGATTCCCATTACAACATCAAACATAACACGTACCATAACAACTAAAATACTTAAACAAAGACTTGGGAAATAATAGCAAATGCAAAGATACAAATGTGCCTCATACAACATAATAAATACCACTCACAAATTTAAAACTTATTCAAAGGCCAAAGTAAATAAAGAAGTCTTTAGACCAGTTTTGAAAGCATCAATACATGATGCTGATTTTATAGACAGGGGCAAATCATTCTTATAATCATACTGAAAAAAAGTTTTCACAACAGCATTTATCTGGTGATCAAATCTTAGCTTAGTCAAAAATAACTCCTAGATTCTTTAAATGAGAGTGCATGTTTCCAGACAGTAAACCACAACTGTCTGTCATATCCTTATCACATTGATTTTGACCATAAACAGTAAACTCTGTCTTATCCTCATTTAATTGGAGAAAGTTATTCACCAATCAACCTTTGACCTCAACCAAACAATTATAAAATGTGTAATAGAAGAATAATTATCATAATTTAAGGGTAGGTACAGTTGTACCATCCCATCCCAGTCATCAGCATAAAAATTCTAACATATTAATTATTATTATTTTTTATTTTTTTTTAATTAACACCAGAGCCAACATATATAATGAAAAATAAAACTGGACCTAGGATTGAACCTTGTGGAACCCCACAAGAAATAGTGCCAAATGATGAAGAACATTTCCCAATCCTGACCGAACAAATTCTATCCTGCATGTATGAAGAAAACCACTTAAGGGCCAAGCCCTTAATACCTACATAATCCCTAAGATGTTTTATCAAGATAGAATGGTCTATAGTGTCAAAAGCTGAACTCAAATCCAATAACGTTAGTGCCACATATTTTCCTGAATCAGTACTTAACAAGATATCATTCATAACTCTTAAATGAGCCGTCTCTGTACGGTATTTAGGCCTGAAACCAGACTGAAATTAATCTAAATATTTATTTTCTGTCAAAAAATAAACTAGCTGAATGTAAACTACCTTCTCTAAGATTTTATTTACAAAAGGTAATTTTGAAATACTAGGTTTTTTAAAACAGGCTCAACAACTGCGTGTTTAAAAACTAGTGGAATAACGCCATATTCTAGACTGCTATTTAGAAGAAATTCTAGGACAAATAGTGATCACAACCTCTTTAAAAAGTTGCGACGGGAGAACATCTGGAGAAGTTGTCTTTTTCAACTGTAAAACAATGTTTTTTAAATATATCACAGACACTGGCTCAAAGCAACTAAAACAATGTGAAGTGGTTTTAAATTCAACAACAGCACTCCCTGATGGTGAGATGGTAGATCTTATGAGAACATTATCAGTAAAAAAATCTTAAAAACTTTCACACAAATCTGTAGAAGGATCTAAGAAGATAGTGATAACTGTATTAAGCACCTTATTTATAGTAGAAAACAAGATCCTCAGCTTTCCTAAATTCCTTACTAAGATTCCAAGTAGTATTATTTATCCACGATTGTGTGTTAATTTAGCGATTCTTTGGTTTGAAGGGAGCCACTGAATCAAGAATCTCAGAGCAAACACAGTTAAATTAACTAACTAATTCCTCAGGTCCTGTAGAGGATGAGAAAGGGGACTCAATAGAAGATGTTAAAATAGATGTACTAAAAGCAGTTGAGAACTCAGGAAGCAATGATTACACAAGATAAAAAAGCAGGTGGCTGATGATGTAACAAAACATTATCTTGAGAAGTAATAGTAAAACCAATAGATTTATGGTCCTAGAAAACTGTATCCTCAATACATATATTATCAACAGCAATACCTAAGAATAACACCAGGTCATGGCCATGTTCATGTGTGGGTCCAGAAACACAATGAAACAAATTAAAAGAATCTACCAGTTAAAAACTCTTTGGTTAAGGGTTTTAAAGGGCAACAGACATGAATGTTAAAATCACCCAGAAATAAAATTCTGTCTGCAGAAGGTACAATAACAGATAGAAAATCAGAAAATGCATTTAAAAAATCCTTATTATATTCAGGATAACATAAGAGCACAAAGCACCAGCCTAGACAAGTCGACCATGAGTAACCGTGCTTCAAAGATCTTAAAACCTTCAACAGGCCACAATCTGCACTTAAACATATTCTTAAAAATAAAAGCTAAACCTCCACCTCCCAGGGACTCACATCCCAGAGGCACAATTTCAGAAAAAGGGCTTATCTCTGCAAAAAGAAAAAAGTCAGTCAAGATAAACATTTTGTTGACAAGAGATCGAGCATTTACTAGAGCCAAAAGACTGATTAGAAGATGCAAACTTGAATCTGTCGGCGTACCTCAATCGAGAGAGCATTGATTTGAGTGATCGACTCCTCCACTTTTTGTCTTTATCTGAATAATCCACGACAATGACTTCGATGGAACCGGGATGACAGGTATCAAGTAAGAGCATCGAAACATCCGCAACTCCTCAGCTGTTATTAATCCTCTGGCCAAATTCCTAACATTTTTATTTGATCTCACTAAACCTCCTGCTCGTTTGGCCCATTTTCTGCGGCATTTCTTTCTCCAGCACATGCAGCCAGACACATGGCAAAATCTTCATCTGAGCCAAAAACCTGCATGGCGGCTCGGTAAACCATTGCACTATAGAATCACGGCTCCAGAGGTCCATGGCCGATGATCGAATATTCAATAGCGTAAGACGGTCATTAACCAAAGGGCAACAGTCCAAATGCATGGATAAACACACAAACTGAACAAACATACAAAGAACAAGTGTCCTAAACTTGGAGCAATGGCACACCAACATATAGCCTGACGCCATCTTGATTCACACCTTCATGAACTCCACCCACAAACGTATTGAGCTCCACCCACAACTTCTTGAGCTTCACCCACATTACATGTTTAATTTTGAAGCTGTGCAGACTACAGTAAAGTGTATATATATAAAATTTATTTTTTTGGCAGAGCTGGAGTTGGCTAAGATGGAGGACGCTATAATAGATACTCACAGGCCATCTCCTAAAGCTAAAGCAGTGAGGAACTCCTCCCTGAGGCGGAGAAAAAGACCCCTCACCCATCTCCGCACGGCCCTTCTCGATGAGACCCTCAGCCCCGTTTCAACGCCAACAGACGAGGAGGTTATCCACCGCATCAAACACGTGGCAGGTCAATTTTATGCACACTGCCATAAACACAAAATCTCACAGATATCTGTACTTAAATCACACACCTACACCGAAAGAGTTGATTTGTGTTTGCTCCACCCACAGGTTCCACTCAGACAAGACACATTCCTGAGCACATGTCAGGGGGCGGGGTTTTCTGCAACCTCTCCAAACCATTACTCTTCATCAGCTTTGTGTAAGTAGCGAACATTTCCTTTTCTCTATACTCTGTTAACTAGTACTAAGTCATGTTTTGTTATTGATTTTAACTGATTATTTTTAGGATATTTTTATAAATATGAATTAGCAGTGTAACTCTGTTTTCTTTTCTTTTCTTTTCTTTTTTTTTTTGTATTGTTTCTTGTGCCTGGCCTTAGGATCTCTATAAGGTACATGCCTTTAATGATAAAATATAGATCCATTCTATTCTATGCCAGAAATCTCATCCATAATATCCTATTTTAGTACAATAGACACATACCATTCTTACTGCCATGCCTCCTCTCTCAGCCTTAAGATCTCTTCTAATACCTTGTGAGCTGCCAGACAACATTTTATGGCCTCAGAGGCGCTTTAATTTATAGGTATCTTAACCTTATAAAACAGCCACTCCAAATGAGAAGGCTGTTCCAAAATGTTTATGGCTGTACCAAAATGTTTAAGACATTTAAATGTTTAAGATGTTTAAGATAGTGTACCTATAAAGTACCTCAGTCGTTCACAAACAAGCTCAGTGAAAATTCATCAGAAAAGGTGTACAGACTTGAGAGAAATGTTCGGTTACTTATGAGGTTCCATTTTGATGCTTTTCAAATGCTGTCTGAGGAGGCAGCTGCCTATGTACGGGTAGGCAGCAAGACTGCTCACTTGGTATTTCACAAAGTATTTTCACTATCACTAGGAATTTGGCATACTGCTCCATCTAACTTAAGATTGTGTATTTCATTAGTCATCACAAGTCAAGCATTTGGCTTTTTTTATCACTAAACGTGGCCAATGGAGATATTTTCTTGGCCTTTGAACCCAGTTTGTCATATGTTTGTTTACTCTGCAGTCTGGTGCTGCTGATTTTACTTAATATGATGATGTTCTATAAACTCTGGATGCTGGAGTACTCTGCTCAGAGCCTCACCAGCTGGCAGAGTTTACACCTACATGAAAGGTACAATACACATACTCGCAAACACACTCATGAGCCTTTGAGAACAAATGTTTTCTTGTGTTAAAAATAACTAAATACCGCACAACGAATGGAACAGAATGCAGGTGTCTCGAAACCTGTTTTGGGTTAACTTGACACAACAACTTAAAAATGCAGTGTTCATGTGCAAAACACTGAAAGAACAGTGAGACACGTGCAACGGTCAAAGCCTTTCATCTAGATCATGTTTATATAGAAAAACAATTTAAAAAAAAGAACAGATGGACAAAATAACATATTTGGTGTGAACGGCCCCTAACACTGTATCTTAACTTGGTGTGACATCAAAAAGTTTGTATAATATTGTAGCTGTCTCTTGTAAATCGAAACCCCTACTCATACTGGGAGTGACTTTGTCACTGTAGTCTGTTTGGTTGCAGGTATGAACGTCACTACCCCTAAGACGTTGTTTCATGTTGATAGTGAATCAGTGTTAAAGTTGTTGTAAGTGATTATAGCTGTTCTGGAATTTCAACAATCTCAGTTGTTGGATAAGCCACACCCCCTCTTTCCAAAACTCTGCACTCCAAAGATACCAAATGAAATGTGTTGAGACTGACAGAGCAGAAACAGTTGTGAAAACAACAGCTGGAAAATAGTGCCCTCAACTGACAACTCTTAGCAACATGACATAAAAAATGGCATTACGCCTCAATAATTCACTGCAACTACAATACTATGAGAATGCTCAAAATGTCAGGCAGAAAGTGTCTGAGACAGAGGCCCGTGGACACATTTTTGTTTGCTGTTTACAGAGTTGAGTGCTGTCATAGAGACAAAGTGAGATATCTCACAACACTTATTTCAATAATATCTTTCAGGGTCTTTTTTTTTTTGCTGTAAACTCGTTTAAATCGTCATTTTAGTCATTATAGGGTTTGTGGTAACGAAGTTGTAAATTGGCTATTACTTTACACAGAAAAGGACTGTAAGTGATTTTAGCACTCTAAAATCATGTTAACACTCATATTGTTTTTGAATTGTGGCTATGCTTTTGAAACAGTGAGTGTTTTAATGTTTACAAATTGGACACATTCACTTCCATTGTAAGTGCCTCACAGTAATCCAGATTTATTTGCCCTTTTTTAAGAGAAGGAGGGCGAAGTCAAAATAGATTTTTGTGGTAATCAACTTAATGCCACAAATGCTGTCGATTGAGCTTAACTTGAGGGTATTGAACAAAGATTATTCCTTTCAGTCGCGACAAGTTATGGGACATTTTGTCATTCACTTGATTTCTCCTTCTGTCACGTTGCGCTCGATAGCCCCACCAATTTTTATATCTCACTGTTGCAAAATCCCAGTCCACATAACAGTACATTAAACACCAAATTTCCTCTGTTTGGTTGTGATTGTGTTGTGTCACACAACAATTATGCTTTCAGTGAGGATGGGCAAATTACATGTTCCTAAACTCATCTGAAAAAACCATTAGCTCACTAGGTGACGTTTCTGTATTTGTGTTTATTTGCGCATATGTGTTTTATCAGTAAACTACCGCAGACACAAATGGAATGGGCACAGCTCTTAGAGTCCCAGCAGCGATACCATGATGCCGAGCTGCAGAAATGGAGAGAGATCATTAAAACATCAGTACTGTTATTGGATCAGGTATACAATACACACACATACAGTATGCACACTGATATCAGCAAGTGACGTTCGTATGCTCTTACCAAGTGATTTGAATATAACGTAATGTCATTCAAAAGTGTGATGTCATTGCTGTCATATGTTGTTCATACAGATGAAGGACTCATTGCTGAGCCTACAGAAAGGCTTGGGTCTACGAGATTATAACTCAGACTCAGAAGAGAAGAGGAGTTGATATTACTGACAATTACCCTCCAGGCCACCAGGGCGTGCTGTGCAATGTAGAGCCACGTATGTGAGTTTGTGTCTACAGATGTCTACATCGCAAAAGGCAAAAAACAAAGGGCCCATTGTGTGTGAATGACTATGCATACCAAACAAATGATACCAGAGATACCAGAAGAAGAGATGGACTTTCTGGTGATGCTAGTGGACAGTCAACACTTGGCCCCATCCTAGATTACGACAGGAAATGCGGCCATATCTGTCTCGTGAAATCCAGTGTTCTTTCGGGATCTCTTTCAGAGGATGTGTCACTGCATACTTTGGACTGAGGAATAGAAAATGCAATGGGACTGAGGAGCAATGCACTGAAAATGAAGAGCATGCTGTTTAGTTTTTGATTCCTCTCAGCCCTGCTTGCTTTTGAAGTGGCTTTCATTTTATTGGTACACAGATGAGGAAAAATTTAGCATTTTAGTCAGTAGGGCATGGTTTTCCTGGTTTGACCAGCAAAGGTAAAGCTGCCATGTCCCTTTTCCCATTTGAGACCTTTTTCCAAGACGTTAAACATTCTAGTTTACTATAGCTGTAGTATCAGGGCTGGTTTCCTTGATAATCCTGACCTAGAAGGTTTTGCGTTGCAATTCACTGCAGCATTCAACGCATCCATGTGCATTGCCAAAATACCATACAGTTTCTGCAAAAGAGCCACTGACCTAATCAGAAACCTTACATTTCTGTGAAGTGTGCATTATTTAGTCGTGCTGTGTTATGCTGGAATTACACCATGACAGGCAAGTGCATAACTGTATAAAGGGACACTGCAGCCAGGAAGTTGGAAGAATTGTATGTTTGTGTTTGATTACTAAACTGTGATATCTCCAGGTTTATTTGAAGATGTAGAAAATTATACAAATATGTTGAAAAAGTATACTTTTATTCAAAATTTAATATATATTTCAATATATAAATATAGAGATCATTGCAAATATTTATTGTTAATTTATGTACATAGAAAACGTATCAAAGCTCTAGACAGGCTGAAGAGTTCATAATTATTAAAACCGCGATTTCTTCAACACGCACAAGCACGTTTGAGACGTGACTTTTATGTGTGGTGGGGTTGTTGGTGGTCAGCATATACCCAAGTGGTCCATTTTGGTGAATGTACAATGTGTGCAAGTGTGTTCGTGTGATATTTTAAATCATTCCACTTTGTATGTTTTTGTGTCTTCCTCCTGGCACATGAAGCCAAACTGCCTTTTTCTTGCCCAGCAGCTCAGTCCAATGGGCGTCTGTTTACACTTCTGCCTGGCTTCAAAGAGTGATCTAAAAATGACTATGTTTTAACTCTGCCCAAACCCGTGCACACACACTTTTCTTACTGTGGCACCTTTTGTTTGGGATGAGTGTCTTGACAAGCAAGCACTGCAGGAAACGGTACTACTAGCTTCTTGAATTTACTGAAATCTGACGAACTTGACCAGGGGTTTTCAAACTGTAGGCCACAAGAGGTTACAAAAGCAAGCGGGTTTGAAGAAATTTAGAAAAACAATGTATTTATTTTTAACAGTAAAGCCATAGTTACACTAGGCTTTGAGAATGTGAAATTGTTTCGGAAATCGCAACGGACAGGATTTAATGTCACATTCAAGGGCTTCAGGTTTTTATTAATAACAAATAATATTAGATTCAGATTGTTCAAATAAAAAACACAGCTTGCAAATAATCTGTCCTTTGAATAGTTGCTATAAAAACAATGCTATACAAATACATTTGAATTTAAATTAAAATGTTTTATTGCCAGGTTTATATGTCTAGCATCCAGATAATTAAATATATATATATATGTATCATTTATTTGACAACAAATATGTACCCATTATTTTGCTTCAGATGCAACTTGTAAGTTATTATATCACACTCTAAATCCTAAAATATAATAACTGTTTTGAGTAGGGAAACATTTAAACATTAAAAATGTGTTTAAATAAATGAATGTTGATGAGTATTTAGAACTTTCTTTTGAGTTCACAAAACTTACACCTATTCAGTAACTTGAATTGCTTTATTGTTTTGAGTTTAATGAACTTGTCTCTTTAAATTTACAGGAATTTAAATTTAACTGAAACTAGGCAGCAGGGGATTATAACTCCCAGCATGCTTTTCATCGCACTCGACAGGGAGAGTAAATGTTCAAATTAAATGTTATTTAATGTGTCTTTGTGCAAAATAAATGCAAAGGGAGACTTCATATTTTATATTATTTAGAAGAGTTTCTGTTATGTCTGAGTATTTTGGGAGGTTACCATTATGGTGAATAGTGGAGCCTGAGCATAGTTTGAGGACAGGTGCAATATAAGATGGTTGTAGGATATATTGTTTTGCTTATTGTGCAATTGCTATGCTAATCAAAGCATGTATCCAATTAACATTAATTCTGCATGCTAGCATATGCTGTACTAATTAGTTAGGTTCCCTTTACTTGAAGTATTTAAATTGAGCCTACATGGAAATTTTAAGTTCAGCCAAAGAATTACATTTAAAGTTTAGCACCATAGAAAATGTGTAAGTTAGATTACTCAATATTTTAAGTCAAGAGCAAATAACATGCATTTGAATTACAAAATAAAAATCTGAAAGTTTCATTGACTTAAATTTGGGAGTTAATCAACATTTTTTAAAAAAATGTAAATTATGTAACTAATTGCTTCTTTATAAGGAGGTCCCTTGCAAAGAAATTGTCATTAGGAGGTCCTTTTCATCAAAAAGTTTGAAAACCCTTGATCATCTTTAATTTAGCTAAAAGCCCCTTTTTTCATCTATTGAATTGGTCAAATGAAAGAAACGTTAAGGATGAAAGGTGGTGATACACCTTTTTTTATAGAGCACAAGTGCTCTAGCCTAAACCAAATAAAGTATTTATAGATGGTAGAATTTATTTATACATGAAATGAAATTGTTCCCTTTTATACAGAATGAGGTCAATGTAAAAAAGCCTCATGATTATTATGGAGAGATGTGGCACTTTACGTCCAGACATTGTTGGACAGAAATCCAGAAAGTCAGAAGTTTACATACACTTAGGTTAAAGTCATTAAAAAAAAATGTATTCACTCCACAGATTTCATATTAGCACACTATAGTTTTTAAGGATATCTACTTTGTGCATGACACAATAATTATTCCAACAATTGTTTACAGACAGATTGTTTCACTTTTAATTGACTATATCACAATTCTAGTGGGTCAGAAGTTTACATACACTTTAGTTAACTGTGCCTTTAAGTAGCTTGGAAACTTCCAGAAAATTATGTCAAGCTTTTAGGCAATTAGCTTCTGATTGGAGTCAATTGGAGGTGTACCTGTGGATGTATTTTAAGGCCTACCTGCAAACTCAGTGCTTCTTTGCTTGACATCATGGGAAAATCTAAATAAATCAGCCAGAAAAAACATTGTGGGCTTCCACAAGTCTGGTTCATATTTGGGAGTAAGTTCCAAATGCCTGAAAGTACCACGATCATCTGAACAAACAATAGTACGCAAGTATATACACCATGGGACCGCACAGACATCATATCGCTCAGGAAGGAGACGCATTCTGTCTCCTTGAGTTGAATGTAGTTTGGTGTGAAAAGTGCAAATCTATCCCAGAACAACCTTGTGAAGATGCTGGAGGAAACGGGTAGACAAGTATCTATATCCACAGTAAAACGAGTCCTATATTGACATAACCTGAAAGGCTGCTCGGCAAGGAAGAAGCCAGTACTCCAAAACCGCCATAAAAAAGCCAGAGTACAGTTGGCAAGTGCACATTGAGACAAAGATCTTACATTATGTCCAAAAAAATGTCCTCTGGTCTTGTGAAACAAAAAACTGTTTGGCCATAATGACCATCATTATGTTTGGAGGAAAAACAGTGAGGCTTGCAAGCCAAAAAACACCATCCCAACCATGAAGCATGGGTGTGGCAGTATCATGTTTTTGGGGTACTTTGCTGCAGGTGGTACTGGTGCACTTCACAAAATAAATGGCATCAAGAGGGAAGAAATGTATGTGGATATATTGAAGCAACATCTCAAGACATCAGCCAGGAAGTTCAAGTTTGGTCGCAAGTGGGTCTTCCAAATGAACAATGACCCCAAGTTGTGGCAAAATAGCTTAAGGACAACAAGGTCAAGGTATTGGTGTGGCCATCACAACGCCCTGACCTCAGTCCGATTGAGCTTCTGGACAGCTACCCAAAACGTTTGACCCAAATTAAACAATTTAAAGGCAATGCCTCCAAATACTAACAGTGTATGTAAACTTCTGACCCACTGGGAATGTGATGAAAGAAATAAAAGCTTAAATTAATAATTCTCTCTACTATTATTCGGACATTTCACATTCTTAAAATAAAGTAGTGATCCTAAGTGACCTAAGACAGGGAATGTTTTCTAGGATTAAATGTCAGGAATTGTGAATGTAAACTTCTGAATTCAGCTGTATGTCAGCTGGCACATACAGTATAACACTCCAGCTAGAAACAAGATGGTGTTGTATTAATGAATGTATCTAAGAAAGATCTGTCTTTTCCCAAGAAAGATTAAAAGCATCTTCATTTATTTAAAATGTAACTCAAATCATGAACCATATTCCAGAGTCCAGCACTTTGGAATATGATGGAGTTTTTGGTGCGAATCTTTCAAATCGATCTTAGTGTTGCTCTGTGGGCAGGTATTTTATTCCAGAAGTGAGATTTGTTGCAGTTGAGGTATTGAGATATTTACAGTTTTG
Organism: Xyrauchen texanus; assembly: GCF_025860055.1. Taxonomy (NCBI): domain Eukaryota; kingdom Metazoa; phylum Chordata; class Actinopteri; order Cypriniformes; family Catostomidae; genus Xyrauchen; species Xyrauchen texanus. Next base: position 9,416,225 of record NC_068296.1, on the reverse strand, counting down.
ACAATTTATCACACTGCTTTTTTGACTCTTTAAAAAATATTTTAATACATAGATTTTAAAACAGCTAGGCCTTAGTTGCACTAAGTTTTTTTTTTTTCCTTTTTCTTTTAGCATCAGCGTGCATCCGTATAGATTGTTGGTGTGTATTCTGCAGTATGGTTTTAATCACTTTTCAATTTGTGAATAGATAAGGGATGGATTGGTTGCTTATGTTGTGGTATTTTGGAACTGATGCACGCTACTGTGAATGATCAAGTAAAACACTGTCACAATCATGTTCATTGTACTACTGTATGTGTGTGCATGTCCGAATGCCTCGTGTGAAATTACTGTATGTTGTTTTTTTTCCCCACCTTTGTGGACCACCTATTCTCTTCTGCTAAAAAAGCCCAAAAGAAGATCATTTACTTACTGTTGACTCTACTGGAGCAAAACACAACTTAATTAACATTCAGCCTCATTATTTTGCTCATATGCAGCTACTTCCTTTTGCATTTGACCAAAGATGTGACCAAGTTCGCATTTTACAACTGAAAAATGTGCTGTCACAACTAGAGAGATGAATACTCAATTTGGCAATCAAAGTTATGTTGATCAATGGTGATTTTAATAAATCTATCCAAGCTCAATGCAAAGGAAAGATATTGCTCTAAATTATATTTCATATCACACTCAGAGCATTAGACCATGTGTTATCAGATTTGGTTATCCATGAAGATGCAAGCCAAAATAATTTCCACTGTAACTCCATGATGGACATAGCAACTGTCTCCAAGCACATATTTTTATGTCACAAACTCTCGCTAAATCAACTGTTTATCTTCTTCTTTTTAGAGGTGTTTTTATCTCTAAAACGGTCTGATTTGTACATGATTCCATATGCAGTGTATGAATATGACAATATCTGCAGTGTTCACTGACATAGGAAGAATAACTGTGCTGTGCACAGTTTTCCACTCAACAAACCACTTTGTCTAATAAAGACTCAGATTCAGTGGCTTTCTGATCTATGTGAAGTAGACAGATTAAAATAATAATAATAAAAAATACTGGTAAAACACTTTAAGTTGTTGTTGTTTTGTTTTTTATACATATATTGACTTCTATAGAAAATTTATATTTCAGTTAAAGTAGAATTTATTTAATGTGATTATTTGTCTCTGTGCCTTTGCTATACAATATAAATGAACGGATGCTCTAATTTATCCAGTATGGCATTTTGTCTGAATCTGGTTCAAAAGACATTATTTAACACCTTAACAAAAAGGAATCTCAAACTAATAATACTGCTTCCACACCATAGTGTAGAGTGTATGCACTACCCTGTCTGGCCACTAGAGGGATCAAAGAATGTGGTTATATGAAAATGACGTATCAAATATTCAGTTTGTATTAGCCCTTGTGTTTTAAAATAATTAAATATTGTTTTGTCTTGTTGAAATTACAATAAAGATATTTTATTATACTAATATAGCTTCTGATAGGCTAATTGGAAGTGTACATGTGGATGCATTTTATGGCCTACCTTCAAACTCAGTGCCTTTTTGCTTGACATCATGGAGAAATCAAAAGAGATCGACCAGAAAAAAAATTGTGGACCTCCACAAGTCTGGTTCATCCTTGGGAGCAATTTCCAAATTCCTGAAGGTACCACATTCATCTGTACAAACAATAGTACACTAGTATAAACACCATAGGACCACACAGCCATCATATCGATCAGGAAGGATACTCATTCTGTTATTAACATAGTTTGGTGCGAAAAGTGCAAATCAATCCCAGAACAACAGCAAAGAACCTTGTGAAGATGTTGGAGGAAACAGGTAGACAAGTATCTATATCCACAGTAAAACGAGTCCTATATTGATATAACCTGAAAGGCTGCTCAGCAAGAAAGAAGCCACTGCTCCAAAATCACCATAAAAAGCCAAACTACAGTTTGCAAGTGCACATGGGGACAAAGATCTTACATTTTGGAGAAATGTCCTCTGGTCTAATGAAACCAAATTTGAACAGTTTGGCCATAATGACCGTCATTATGTTTGGAGGAAAAAGGATGAGGCTTGCTAGCCAAAGAACACCATCACAACCGTTAAGCATGGTGGTGGCAGAATTATGTTGTGGGGTGCTTTGCTGCAGGAGGGACTGGTGCACTTCAGAAAATAAATGGCATCATGAGGAAGGAAATTTATGTGGATATATTGAAGCAACATCTCAAGACATCAGCCAGGAAGTTAAAGTTTGGTCGCAAATGTGTCTTCCAAATGGACAATGACACCAAGCCTACCTCCAAAGTTGAGGCAAAATGGCTTAAGGACAACAAAGTCAAGGTATTGGAGTGGCCAATGACCTCAGTCTGATAGAAAATTTGCTGGCAGAACTGAAAAAGCGTGTGCGCTACAAACCTGACTCAGTTACAACAGTTCTGTCTGGAGAAATGGGCCAGAAATCCAGCACCTTATTGTAAGAAGCTTGTGGACAGCTACCAAAAATGTTTGACACAAGTTAAACAATTTAAAGGCAATGCTACCAAATACTAACAAAGTGTATGTAAACTTCTGACCCACTGGGAATATGATGAAAGAAATAAAAGCTTAAAGGGGTCATGACATGGGTTTTTTTATTGTATTATTATGTTCACTTAGGTGCAATTATAGTATTAATATATATTTTTTTTAAGAAAAACTTTTAAAATCTAGTGATTTATGACCTTTTCCCACCCTGTTTCTCATCCTCTGATTCAAACAGTCTGTTTTGGGGGCGTTTTCCATTTAAGACTTCAGTGTTAACGCCCACTGTTATGATTGGCTAACGTCAGTGCCTATGTATCAATTATTGACGCCCCCAGCCAGAACAATATGCAAGTAAACTAAGTAAAAACACTGTGATTATTCATAATGAATGAAATTGCACTTTAAAAAGTAGTTTAAAGTTTAAAATAGATTACTTACAGTTTGCGTCGTCTTTGTTCCCAGAATAGTCGGCACGGACTTATCTTTGAGCAACAGTTTTCTGGCAAAGCCAGCATCATATTGAGATTTGTTAAAGAAAGTAGTGATCCTAAGTGACCTAAGACAGGGAATGTTTTCTTCGATTAAATGTCAGGAATTGTGAAAAACTGAGTTTAAATGTATTTGGCTAAGGTGAATGTAAATTTCTGAATTCAGCTGTATGTCAGCTGGCACATACAGTATAACACTCCAGCTAGAAACAAGATGGTGTTGTATTTTGTTGTAAATTGGTACTTTAATTCAACAAAGTGGCATTCAACTGGGGCCGGCTGCACCAGCTATACAGCCTAGTTGTGGCTTAAACGGGCACTAAGTCACAATTTACGCACTACTAAATATTTGAGCATTGCACCATTAAACTTAGGTAGGACATAAACCTATAAACTAAATATTTACGGCAGCCTCTGACAAGGCGTAAAGGTCGCAATAAAAAAGCAGACTGGTATTATATGACATCAATGAGTTCATGTTCTCTTACGAGAGGTTCTCTCGTATTGCGTAAGCTAGCTTACGCTACGGGAAAGATTCATCTTTTCTGAGATATTGAAGCCAAAAAATTATCCTTAATTTTTGTATCCATTGTCAACGCAGTGCGGCAGCTGCAGACCTTGAGCGGGCTAGCTAGCGAGCTCATAGGTTGCTCTGCGGCAACTGCTGCAGCCTATAGACGAGCTTGGGCGAACTCGCATCCAATGAGAAGCGTCCGCGCGCTCACTGCAACAAAGCCCGCCAAAATGGGCGTGACTAGAGTGCATATAAGCGTGGTTTGTAGGCTGGAACCCTGATTTTCATCTCTTCAGCGAAGCTCTTCGCATCTCTGAACTGGAAGCCGCGTCGCCGTTCGAGGGGCATCAAGCAAGCGTGGACAGCGCTCGAAGAAGCCGGCCGTCTTCGCCACCTTCAGCCGTCCTGCGAGCTACGCCATCCGGCGGCGTATCCTTTTAAAGCAAGCTAGTTCTTATGAACTTCACAAAAGAATACTGGCGTCTTTTTAAAGATGCCTCGCTCCACTTGCGCCTCATGCGCGCCCCTCTCAGCACCGGAGACCGCCACGTCATCTGCGCTCTCTGCCTGGGACTGGGGCATGCAGAGCTCGCCCTCGCTGAAGGCGGATCGCGATCTCTGCGAGGAGCTTCCGATGTCGACCCTGCGGGCTCGACTTCAGCGCTCAGGACCGAAGCCGCCGCGCGCCTTCCATTCAGCCGCGCAGTAAAAGCGCCGCTCTCAAAGGCTGCGGAACCAGTGGTAGAAGCGATTGCCTCGCCGGAGCCCCTCCCTCGAGCATCGCCTTCACCCTCCCGCCCACTCGGGGCCGCGCAGTTGCCACCGGCGGCTGCTCTGCTGCCATCTCGGACCAAGAAGCGGAGGATAAGGGCTGTTCCATCATGGCCGGACAGCGAGGTGGTCAGGCTCACACGCCTCCTCCTCGGCCCAGGAATCCAGCAGGACCAGCGCCCGAGTCGAAGGGGAACTAACGCGCCTCCTCACACAGGCCGTCGACCGCCTCGGGCTCGAGTGGTCACCGCCCCTGAACAGGCTCCCAACAGACTCCACGCCGCACCTTTGCCCGCCCTCCGCGAGATGGCGGTCTAAGCTGGTGCTCCCGTCTAAGGTCTGCAGAACTACTTCCGCCTGTGTTGGCGGCGCCTATACCGCCGCCCGGCCAAGCGCATCTGCTCTGCATTCCATGGCCGTCTTACAGACAGAGGCTGTTTCAGATCTGACTAGCCGACTTGGGAGAAGCTGAGCGCACTACGCGCCGCTCTCTCTGTCCGGTCTCTTCGGTTCAGCGGTGAGTGGCATTGTTGACCGTTCTCGAAGCCCAAGCCATGAATCTCTTTCTGCCTCGTCGCGCTAGCTCCTCTGCAGGCCGCCACGTGACCAGCCTCCTGCACGAGCCTCTTCACAGTGCCCAGCTCAACAAGCCAGACTTCTCAGCGTCGACAGGGCGGCCGCCCTCGATCAGCGCTCAGACAGCCGCCCCCTGCGGGCCTCGGCCTAAGATTGTACTGAAACCTGAGCAACGGAGTCCTCCTAGCGTTGTTGAGAAAGCGGCGGCTCAGTCCCGCCACGGCCGGACCACCGTCAAAGCTTAGCCCCTGTCAGTCCCCTTCTCTCAGGCTACTGCAGTGGTGGATTCAGCAGCCAACAAGCCGGTGATACTACCCATTTGCCTGCACTCAAAGCGCCGTTTTCACGGCGACCCAAAGAAATCTTGTAAAGAGTAAACATGCCTTATGTGTAGAAAATGTGCCCACAATCCAGTGCTCACCCCTACACACAAGCATTACACATCCGTGTCCCTATCAGAGCACACTCACATAAGCGGTTCACGACCAGCTCGAGTGTTAGAGTTAATAAGCGCCCACGAGCCCGTCGCGCATCCCTCCTCTGCCCGCTCTGTCACCGCGGCCAGCTGTATGTAAGTCCCGTACGCCCCTATCAGTCCCCTTCTCTCAGGCTACTGCAGTGGTGGATTCAGCAGCCAACAAGCGGTGATATTACCCGCTTGCCTGCACTCAAGCGCCGTTTCCACGGCGCCCAAAATAAAGCCTTATGTGTAGAAAATGTGCCCACGATTCAGTGTTCACCCCTACACACAAGCATTACACGTCCCGTGTCCCTATCAGAACACACTCACATAAAGCGGTTACGACCGGCTAGAGTGTTAGGGTTAATAAACGCACCCACGAATCCGTCGCGCGCCCATTCTCTGGCCGCTCTGTCACACGACCAGCCTTATGTGTAGAAAATGTGCCCACGATCTAGTGTTCACCTCTACACACAAGCATTACACGTTCCGTGTCCCCATCAGAGCACACTCAAAAGCGGTTACGAACCACTCGAGTGTTAGAGTCAATAAATGCGCTCACGAATACGTGCGCGCGCCCATTCTCTGCCCGCTCTGTCACACGGCCAGCAAACACTTCTCTGTATGTAAGTCCCGTGCCCGTGGCTATGCTTGCGCATCACTTAACAGGCGTGACTCTTTCCCCATTCACCTCAATCGGAAGTCACTCACAGAACAGCCTGTCCATGCTGTCTGCGAGCAGTCCAGCATAAGCACAGTAAGCGCGCTCACACATTCTGTTCAGCGCGCTGTGTGCGGCAATCAAAGCGATTTGGCCATTCACCCTCTAACATTACGCTTCAAAGCGTGGGAAGATATTCAGGGATATCCGAATGGGTGTTAAGCACAATAAAACAGGGCTATTTGCTACAGTTCGATCGCCGTCCTCCTTGCTTCAGAGCGCGGCTCGAAACTACTTTGAACACGGAAGCAGCGTGCATGCTTCGTTCAGAAATAACAAACCATCTGTGCAAAAGGGCCATAGAGAGTGCCGCCTCCCTGAGCGAGTCGGGGTTTTACAGCCGTTATTTTCTTGTCCCCAAGAAAGACGGCGGCCTCAGACCAATATTAGATCTCAGGGTTTTTGAACAAAGCGCTTGCAAAAGACCGTTCAAAATGCTTACAACCAGCAAACTCCTCGCGCATAGTGCGCCAGGGGACTGGTTTATTTCTCTCGATCTGAAAAATGCATACTTTCAGATTCAGATAAATCCCGTCACAGGCCATTCTTGAGATTAGCCTCGGCGGCCAGGTTTATCAATACACCGTCCTTCCGTTCGGCCTGTCCTTAGCACCCGTACTTTCACGAAGTGCATGGGCCTTGGCGCTCGCACCCTCTTGAGTCAGGGTTTGCGAATTCTGAACTATTTGGACGATTGGCTGATTTTGGCACAATCACATACGGAGCTTCTGTCTCACAGGACAGTTCTCCTCAGTCATCTGAACAGTTTGGGCCTTGCAGTCAATTGGACCAAGAGCTCACTACAGCCCAGTCTGGCAATTTCCTTCCTTGGAATAGAACTAGACTCAGTGGCAATGACGGCTCGCTTATCTACACAGCGTGCGCGCCGTGTGCAGCGACTAGCTGCGTCATTTCAGATGAACAGCCTCACACCTCTGAAGAAATTTCAGAGAGTGCTAGGCTACATGGCCTCAGCCGCAGCAGTACTTCAGCTGGGTTTACTGCACATGTGCCCACTTCAGCATTGGCTAAACACCCGTGCGTCTCGCCGGGCTTGGGCCACAGGCCGCCAGCCCATCAAGGTGACTCAGACCTGTATTTCAGCTCTGCAGCCCTGGACAGTGGCCGAATGGTATCAGCGGGGAGTGACAATGGGAGCTGTATCTCGCCGAAAAGTCATCTCGACAGGCAGCGTCCAACACGGGTTGGAGCGCGGTCTCGCGAGAGCTCTCCGGTTTTCGGCCTATGGTCAGTTCAGGAAAAGCTCCTTCACATAAATTGTCTGGAAATGATAGCGGTCGATGCGCGCTGCGTCGCTTTCTCCCGGTCATTCAGGGTCACCACGTCCTGGTCGTTCGGACAACAGATCTGTGGTATCCTACCTGAACCGTCAGGGCGGTGTCAGATCCAGGAACCTCTTCCATCTGGCGAAGCGCATGCTGAGTTGGTCCCAGTGCCACCTGCGCTCGCTGAGGGCGACGCGCGTGCCAGGCCACCTGAGCGGCGGCCCGGACAGACTGTCCAGAGACAATATTCCCCAGGGGAATGGTCCCTGCACGCTCAAACAGTCCAGGCGTTATGGCACCTATTCGGCAGAGCGGAGATAGACCTCTTTGCGTCCAAAGAGAACTCTCACTGCCCAATATTTTTCTCAGCGAGGGCAGCTGGCCCAGGACTGGCCCAGGCGCCCGCTTACGCCTTCCCTCCCGTCTCGCTATTGCCACAGGTAATGCAGAGGATCAGGAAGCAGCGTCACTCGGTGCTCCTCATAGCCCAGCGTTGGGAGAATCAGACATGGTTCCGGAGCTTACGCAGCTGTCACTGACAGCGCCGTGGCCCATCCCAGTGAGACAGATTTCCTCTCTCAAGCTCGCGGCACAATTTGGCATCCCCACCCAGAAGCTGGGCTGCATGCGTGGGTGATCAGCGACTACCCGTCGCTCTGCCAGAAGGAGTAATAAACACCATCATACGCGCTAGAGCCCCTTCCACGAGAAGACTCTATGCGTCAAAATGGTCTGTGTTCTCAAAATGGTGCACTGACCGAGACCTGGACCCGCGGACATGTGGGGTGTACGTCGCTGCTCGTATTTCTACAAGAGCTGCTGGATAAGGGCAGATCCCCATCCACGCTCAAAGTGTATGTGGCGGCCGTTGCGCGTTCAGCTGAACCCTGCGCGCCAGTCATGGGATAAAAGCGAGCTGGTCATCCGGCTTCCTCAGGGGAGCTAGAAGGATGAACCCCGGCGCCCCCATCGGTTCCTATCTGGGATCTTTCTATAGTTCTCGAAACTATGAAAGCCCCCCTTCGAACCACTTCAATCCGTGGATTTGAAATACCTTTCACTCAAAACCATTTTTCTGACTGCCCTGTCATCAGTCAAGCGTGTGGGAGACCTTCACGCGCTGTCTGTCAGCACTGCGTGTCTTGAGTTTGGACCAAGTGACTCCAAGGTCATTTTAAAGCCTAGACACGGCTATGTTCCCAAGGTGATCGGTACTCCTTTCAGAGCACAGGTCATTTCCCTATCGGCGCTGCCAGCTTTCCGTTAGCGACGCGGCGCCAATCTCCTTTGCCCGGTCAGAGCACTGAGATTGTATACTGCGCGCTCCGCCGCTTTCAGGCGCTCTGAGCAGCTTTTCGTTTAGTTCGAGGGCGCACCAAAGGTCTCGCCGCCTCGAAACAGACACTATCTAGATGGATAGTGGACGCTATTGCTGCTACATACGCGTCAAAAGACCTGCCATGCCCGTTGGGCATTAGGGCTCACTCCACTAGAGGCATGGCATCCTCGTGGGCATGGTCCAGCGGGATTTCCATTCACGACATATGTGTGGCAGCGGGATGGACTTCCCCCTCCACCTTTGTCAGATTTTACAATATGGAAGTGCCCGCTCTGCAGGCAAAACTACTAGCGGTTTAATACGCTACAGCTGCACTGATGGGACACATTCCACACAGACCGGCACCGCCGCTCTGTCGTTCCCTTCCCACTATGTGCTTATGTATTACACAATCAATGACCCGCATTCTTGCCGGCCAAATATTATTTCCCCACTCATAAGGGCACCCACAGGTCCCCCCTTAATTCCCTGGGGCTCATACAGTGGATGCTTGGCGCGCACGGCGTTGACAATGGGTTCCGTAGCGTAAGCTAGCTTGCATATCTGAGAGAACCTCTCGTGAAGAGAACGTATCGGTTACCTAACGTAACCTCGGTTCTCTCTAGATGAGGAACAGTATTGCGTAGCCGGCGTGCTTCGCTCCACGGCGACTTTTCGCTTCAGTCAGTGAAAACCAGGGTTCCAGCCTACGAACTACGCTTATATGCACTCTAGTCACGCCCATTTTGGCGGGCTTTGTTGCAGTGAGCGCGGGCGCCTCTCATTGGATCGCGAGTTAAGCCCAAGCTCGTCTATAGGCTGCAGCAGTTGCCGCAGAGCAACCTATGAGCTCGCTAGCTAGCCCGCTCAAGGTCTGCAGCTGCCGCACTGCGTTGACAATGGATACAAAAATTAAGGATCATTTTTTGGCTTCAGTATCTCAGAAAAGATGAATCTTTCCCGTAGCGTAAGCTAGCTTACGCAATACTCGTTCCCTCATCTAGAGAGAACCGAGGTTACGTTAGGTAACCGATACGTTTTGCATGACAGGCATCAATAATCTTGTTTATATTTATGAGAGAGAGAAAAAAACATGTGTATGTGGTTTACAGGGACATTTTACTGTCCCCTTAATTTAAATTGCTTAAAAATCATATTCAATTATGTTTTATTGAAAATGTAAAAATGCATAGAACTTTTTTTGTGAGGGTTAGGTTTAGGGGTTGTGTTAGGGTTAGAGGATAGAATCTATAGTTTGTACAGTATAAAAATCATTATGTCTATGGAGAGTCCTCATAATGATAGGTAGACCAACGTGTGTGTGTGTGTGTGTGTGTGTGTGTGTGTGTGTGCATATATATATATATATATATATATATATATATATTATATATATATATATATATATATAGTAAATCGTTGCATATTTATTCTGCCTTGTATTATATTTAATATGTAAACTTATTAGCTACTTTTGCCATTTAAAAATAATTATGTACAAATAATGTACATATTCCTACATTTCTGTAAATAAAAATGTAAGTTAAAGTAATAATTTCTCAAAAAACTAACCTTTTTGGACATACATAACCGCACCAAATATCCGCAAAAGGATAAAAGACCTGTGTCTTTCAAGCAAGAACCATTTTCCAGGTATTCAACAAATAGCTTCATTATTTGATCCACGCACGAATTTCCCAGTCGTTTGACCTCTTAGTCGGTAACACTGGATTATTAGCACCAGACAAATTATTAATCTCAGCGTCCATTGATTCATCCATTAATTTGGCGATAGTGCTTGATGGTCGCGCGCACGAAGCGCAGTCGATGGCCTGCATGTAAATGAAGCTGTCAGAGACTAACCAATAGGAGTCTGAGTAGTCTTGGTGTGGGTGGGCAATATTCCGCAGGAGGGATGGTGGCGGTGATGTTTCGACCAATCACAGTGAAAAGAGCGGAATATTCTAATGAGCAGAGAACACCTCAATGTACAGCAATATGAGGGAAAGATTCAAAAGTACGATAGCCAAACACTGTCCGAACGCAGAAATATGATTAACATAAACTCGTGTTAGGAAAACACACCAACTCAATGGGAATTTGTCACATTTTAGGTAAACACCCACAATTATAAAAGAAGAAATATATTGCAGGCTCACGAGATCATACTGAAAGATTGATTGCTTTTGTTCTGTTGGGAAGACTCAGTGGACTCTGGATTTCTCTGAACATGGATGGAGAGCGTAGTCGGAATAAAGAGCGTCTCGAGGCCAGTTTGACATGGCTGTGTGAGCTGGAAATGTTAAAGCAGCGGCAGGAGAGTCTGATCATAGGCGCATTGTCTCTCGGGGACATTGTGCCTGGATGCCCGGCGTGGGGTGATGTCGGTCCTGCCCGCAGCAGCAGAGAGCAGGAGCAGCTGACTTTAAGACGACAACTGGTGGGTACAAATAATAGGGTGTATATGTGTGTAAAGTTCTTTTGAAATTCGCTCCAGTAGTTCAGTATCACTATATGGAGTTGTGAATGTACGGAGCATGGGTAAGAAAGTTTAGCCATAGCGAGGAATACGTCTCAAACGCTACACAGATGAACACAGTCAGTCAGTCAGTCAGTCAGTCGAGGCTGTATGAGAAGCCAATCAAGTTGAACACACTACAAAATACTTGTTTTTTAATATGTTTCGTGCGTTTATGTGTTTCCAAGTTTACACTTGAAAACTGCGGGTTTTATTGCGGGTTTTAACATCAAGGATGCCATTAACAGTGGTATCTGTGAAATATAATTAAAGGCACTTCCATTTACAACAAGCGTAATTGGCGCGTTTTGACAGCTGTGATTGATGTGTACATGGAAAAGGAGGCGGGGCCTCCATTCGTTTAACTATCCATTGTTCTTTTCGCATTTCGAGTTTTTATTTATCCCAAGGAACATGTAGAGATTCATACTTTCTTTACATATTGTTCATTACCTATGTTAATTTTCTATTTTTCTCCTTGTTATTAGTTATTTTTTTATAATGGCTAAAATATTTTAATATTTAATATATTATAAATGTTTATATTATATTAAATTACATTGCATTATATTATATTTGCCTGTAGGTTATCATATGTCATGCATGTTGATGATGAACATTCGGAAGTGTGGCTGTTATTTTGTTTTTATTTATTTTACAGCTCTTTAATAGGTTAGTTTACAAAAAATAGAAATTCTCTCATCATTTTCTCACCCTCATGCCATCCCAGATGTATATGATTTTCTGTCTTCTGTTGAACACAAACAAAACATTTAAAAAAAAATATCTCAGCTCTGTAGACCCATAAAATGCAAGTGAATGGTGGCCAGAACTTTGAAGATACAAAAAGCATATAAATGCAGCATAAAAGTAATCCATGTGACTCCAGTTGAAAAATCCATAACTTAAGAAACAATATGATTTGTGTGGGTGAGAAACAGATCAATGTTCATGTCCTTTTTTACCATAAATCTCCATTTCCCCTTTCACCTTCTTTTGTTTTTTTTTTGGTGATATGCATTCTAAATGCATATCACCACCTACTGAGCAGGGAGGAGGATTTATAGTTTAAATGGACTTAAATATTGATCTGTTTCTCGCCCACACCTATCATATTGCCTTTGAAGGTATGGATTTATCCACTGGAGTCGTATTAATTACATTTATGTTGCCTTTATGTGCTTTTTGGTCCTTCAAAGTTCTGGCCACAATTAACTTGAATTGTATGGGACCTACAGAGCTGAAATATTTGTCTAATAATTTTCGCTTGGGTTCAACATAACAAAGAAAGTCATACAGATCTTGGCTTGCATGAGGTTTCTACATGATCTGAGCCTTAAACATTGATTTAATTGCTGTAACTCAATATAGTCAGATTGATTCAGTATGATACTAAATATAATTGGCTTGAAGATCATTTAATTGTATACTTTTAGGTTATCAAAACATGCTTATTCTGTTTACATACATAGTTGCGGAAGTGTGATGTTTAGTCAAGTAATCAACTTTGAGAGCTCATACTCACTCCTGTCTTTTCATTACCTGTCCATCAGTATCACTGCCTCGTAAGTTAGGACCTCACTCACTCTAACTCAGTTTTCAGTAAAGGTGCTGAGAGAAATCAAATAAGCAGCAGTCTCCCTTTCCCCTGAGTTTCTCCCCCCATAGATCAGACAAAAGGGGCATGGAGCGGAATACTAAGTCAGATACTAGCAGGACAGGTTAGTGCGGGAGAGCTCGAGACGCATCACCCAAATGAGCTGTCAGTTTCTCACGTGCTCCGCTTCAGCGGCCACCTCTGAATGAAGAACATTCTTCAATCTGCCAAATTGATGATAGTGGTGCTCACCAAAATCTAATTTGTTAAACCCTTTTAAGATCCCCCAACGAGGTTATATCCAAAACAAGATCCCCCAACGAGGTTATATCCAAAACTCTAATCCATCCATCCATCCATCTCACATACATTAATTAACCTATCAATAAATGTGGTATGGTGTTCACACAGCCCTGTGTGAATAATTTAATTACATATTGATCTTTTAATTATATAATTGCCAATGTAACTGGGGGAAATCCGACATAGATTCTTTAGTATGTTCATTTTTTGTGCAGTGTTTACGACACTGTGGATTCGTTTGCACATCTGGGCAAATACATTCAGGCCCCAAGGTCGCAGTGTTATGTGTGTGCTCTTGTACGAATGTACCACTTTGGTAATGAGTGCAGTTTCGTGATGTAGTTTCTACTATAGGAAAGATGTGTGAAAGTGTATGCTAAAAAAGAGGGGCAGGGCAGTGTGCGCGTGTGTGCGCGTGTGTGCGCGTGTGTGCGCGCGTGTGTGTGTGTGTGTGTGTGTGTGTGTATTTTTCAGCATGTATTTATCTCTTTGTGGGGACCAAATGTCCCCATAAGGATTGTAAAACACGACATTTTTGACAATGTAGGAACATTTTGTCAGTCCACATGAGGAAAACAGCTTATAAATCATACTAAATTATGTTTTTTGAAAATGTAAAAATGCAGAAAGTTTTCTCTCTCTCTCTCTGTGTGTGTGTGTGTGTGTGTGTGTGTGTGTGTGTGTGTGTGTGTGTGTGTGTGTGTGTGTGTGTGTGTGTGTGTGTGTGTGTGGGGCTGGTGGTGGGGTGGTATTATACCCTTTATTATGGAAAATAAACAGAGGAGGAAGGAAACTGAACTTCAAATAGACAAAGTGGTTAAAAGAATGACCCAATTCAAACCACTTTTGGATCATAGACCAGTAAAACATAGCAAAAAAAAAGCATTCTGGCACATGGGCAGGCGTGGAACATGCAGTGGTGCATATAAAACTAATTTTGAGACAACAAACAGGAAAGTTTAAGCTTGTTTTTCTGATTGTTTAGGGGGGAAAAACAACGCTAAATACAAAAATAAATTGCTAATAATATAATTGTGCATTGTTAAAATAACTAATTACAATTATTATTAAATTGTTTAATTTCTATACAATATTTACAATCATATTTAATCAAACTACACAGTGATCACTCTAAGACTTTATAGATATTACAGTTTAATATTTTGTTAATGCATGATTTCCTGTATAGCTGCTTTGAAACGATGTTTTTTGAAAAGTGCTATACAAATAAAAATGACTTGACTTAGCTAAATATATTAGCTTATCAACTTTTAAAAGGGGTTAGATAACACTTCTCATTTCTTTTGTTGCTGATGTCAAAAGCTGCTAATCCAATCAAATTCTATAGTATTTTGGCTCATATGTGTCTCTTGTTAGAAACTAGACAAATTAGGTAGATGCCAACATGGAAAGGTTGCTTGACATCCTCTCCTCCTAAAGCCATAAACAGAACTATGCAAAAAAAAATAATAATAATAATAATTATGATTCAGACTATATTAGATAAAGGTTCACTTGCAATAAGGACAAATGTGCAGACCACAATGTATTTTGTTGGTGATTTTTTAAAGCTAATACTGGCAAACCTTTTTTTGCTTGTTTGTTTTTGTTGAATTTTCTTTACGATTAAAAAAACATTTGGTACTGCATTGATCGCTACTTGATGTCCAATGTAAATTCTGGTTCCTGAAGTAAAATCAGCTGAGGACCACTGATTTAAATGACAGCTTACGCTACAGTATCTTCCTTTCTTCAGTAAATTATTGATGTTCCAGGTTTTCTGCATTTGCTTTCTTACATAACTGCTGCAAGTGGTGCGCACAAACACACACCACACATCAATGACGTGTTCCCACAGAACAAACACACACACACATACTTCATGCTGTCCTTCATGCTGCGCTGGCCATCTCACATCCCTGTTAAGTTACAGTAACATCCAAAAACTCACTTATGAATTCTCCAAATTTGGATGCATGACAAATTATATGCATTCACTTTAATTTACACTGACAAAAAAAAACACTTTTTAGGACTGTAATGCCACTGATAGCCTCTACAACCTTTTAACATAGTTATGATATTGAATTAAGGTGGGATATCTTAGTGCAAAACAATTTTCCATATTACTCTAATGTAATTTCAGCACTGGTCTATTCATATCAGATGATTAATTATTCATGAATTTTAAAGCCTTTTTGGAAAAACGATGCTGTCTCACTAGAACCGACAGATGGTAATTTCTGTGCTCTAAATGACCAAAAGACTTGTCACATTCTAATAGTATTTTATACTTTTACTTTTGTTTGTATGCATGTTATTGGTCACCCATATTGGTTTTAAATCGCTCTCACCCTGATAGCACACGTAGTTCACCCAGATGTCTATTTAATGTGTTTACATTTGGAGGATTACTTTTTTTTAGGTTGTTTGCTCATCTGTAAGACGTCTATAAGACATTTCCTATTTAATGTAATAAAGACATTAATCAGATGTCTTTGGGACATAATTGATTTAAAATGTTAGTAAATCTGATCTTTTTAAGATGTTTAGCAGATGTAATTAGAATGCAATGCTTTCCAATTGAAATGCTCTAAAAAAGATATCTCTTAGACATATGTCTGCTATCTGTGCAGAGTTCACTGTCACCATGTTGTTACCCTGCAGAATCGGCTACAGGGTGCCCCCAGCCTGCTAATGCTGGCACTGCAACAGCAGCTCGGTGAGTTGATTGTGGATACAGGACTCGCATGTGAGCAGAATACAGAGGAGGATTTGGACAGTCCCAGTGCATCTAGTTCAGGTACTCCAGGACGCCAAAAATAATATATTCTTAGTAGTATTTAAAAAAAAATCACAGTTCTGGATAGTTATTACTATGCACAGAATTCTTCCTATTGCTTCCAATATGGGCCTAATCAGACTGAATTAAACAAATTACTGATTGTGATATGGTCATCATCGATATATTGTGCATCTTTAGTTTTGTCTGGAGCTGGTGTTTGTGTTAAGATGTGTCTTGCCATGCAATGGTATATTGTAATTGCTGGCTAATTGCTGTTTATGAATGTGTGCAAAGCATACATCCAAATGAATGATAGAATGTAGGCTACAATATTTGAAAAAACAACCTTTAAAACAAATCTAACTTACCTTCCCTAAGGGTTTTACGACCAGAGTGAGAGTCTGTCTCCACCACTGCATACCTGTTCCACACCAAACCTTGCTGTCTCCTTTCACAGGCCCAGATCAATGGGTGAGTGTGTCCTGTAATCATACCCTACACCAGGGCTCTTCAACTACTTTCTTGCGGGGGCCAGATTGTTCAGATGAAAACTTTGCGGGGGCCAACATTTTTTTAAGTATTCATTTTAGCTAGCACTTTCATTGCAAGGAACATGTTACTTAAAAACACCTTTAATACTGTGCATGTATTCATAATAAAATAGTCACAGGGTATACTGTATATTAAATGATATTTTTTGGGCCATAAGTTCCTTCATAAGATCTGGCTGAAAAATAAATATGACTTACATACTCTTAACTAACAAACAACTTTACTTTTGTCAACTTTACTTAAAATAAAATAAATTATCTTAGCACTATTGTTGACAAATTATGAAAACCGAGGAGGAAAATATTAAAACAATGGTCATAAAGACATGTCATGTCATATTTAAGAATGCATTTAAAAAAAAATAAAAAATTTTTTGGGGGGGGGGGGGATAAAATCTCAATATTCATATTTATGATAATTCCGGTAGCACTTAAAGGCATAATACCACATGTAATCTCCAGATGGGTCTCTGTTATGATTATATCCTTAGCCACGTACACACTGTTTTAGGAGTAAAAACAATATTAAATGCAGAAGCGAATCCCCTAAAATTACCACTGTATGTGTATGAAATACAGGACTTAGTCCCGAACAACTCATAAATTGTGCTTCTTTACCTCAGATTACCCTAAAAATGCAATTATCCCTGCTTGTATAACTATAACGCATGCACATTCTCGAGATGATTGACAGGTGATGTCTGTATCTAAAATGTGATTGGCTCTTTTACCTGTAAGGTGGGACTTCCTTTCAACATTTGTTGACTGTTGGATGCTAGAGCTTCTTGTGTGTTCCAGTTTCTCCAAATCATTTTAATAGCAGTGGCCCATCTGTGCTAACAAGTCTCTGGTTAAACTCACCGTTGATTGCTGAGGCTCTTGCCTGCGACCGCTGAGTTTTGCACAGAGTATCGCTCTGGTATTTCTGATGGTGAGGTAATTTGATAAAAAATCAGTCAGACAAAGATGATTGGTGGGCCGGATTTGGCCCGCAGCCTGCCAATTGACTAACCCTGCCCTGGTGTCACCATCTGTTAATACTCTTATCAGTTCATTCATTCTTACCCTCAATACTATGCATTATTTTAATAAATTATTGCTAAGGCAAACCTATGCTATGGCTAATAGGCTATGCCTATTCTTAGGGTTAGGGGTTTAAAAAATTCCAAAGACATATATATTGAAGCACACATTTAAGCAATGTTTAGAATTAAATGTATTTCTCAAATATGTTTCTAATAAGAGTTATTTGCCCCCATGTGTTGACAGATGCCTACATGCTGGACTGGGAGGCTCATATGAAGTCCCCAATACATGCCACCCTCCCTCGCTCATTTTCTGCCCCATACCCCACTCTAGAGGGTATTGCTGAGGGAACAGAGGAAGAGGAGGATGAAGAAAGCCATCAGTGGACTACAGATCAGATGGTGGAAGTAGGGTCAATGTCTAATGGTAATGGAAGACTTATGCCTATGATTAGCATCACTACTGATGCTGAGGCAGATCCTACAGAGAAGATAGAAGACTGCCCAATGGCAAAAGACATCCAGCAGGCCATGCATACGGAGACGTACATCCTGGGTCTCCTGCAGCGTCAAAACCTCAGATCTACACCAGAACTGGACTCTGATCCCAATCAGTGGCAAAACTTACACACATACCCACCCAGTTACCCTAACTATCCAGACCTTCCACTTGATCAACCAGAATGGCAGAATTGGGAAGATCTCTTAGAGAAAGAGAATGAGAGGGAGGCTCATGAGGAATATTACAGGAACCTTACTAATGTCCAAATTGGACCAACTTTCATGAGCAGTGAGGGGCCAGAATGCTCCTTAGAAATGGATCAAGATAGAGTTGCAGAAGTACTCACCAGCAACGTTGAGTTGGACTCCCCTCTGCATCAACGTAATTACCTTGAACACAAACCTACAAAGCCACAATACATTCACACCTGCTGCAATCATACCTGCACATCTATGTCATCAACTCCAGAGTCTCGTGAGCAACACCAGTCCCTCACTTCTCAAGAGTGGACTCTTCTTCGGCCCTTATTCAGAAGGGGTTCAGAAGAAAGTTGGACATCCGCAGGACATGAACACACCAAGACAACCACCCACTCTCGGTCAGAAAACAGTGACCTCTCTCGAGGAAGGGCCGCCCAACCTGAGCACAAATACTTTACAGTGGGACGAGACATGGGCAGTCACCGCAGTAACGACTTTTACCCATCGAGTCAGCGCCTCTGGTGCTCCTCGTCAGATCTCAGTCAAGAGGAGGAGGAGGGAATATCTAGAGAGAAGGCTTGTGAGCTCAAACATAATTGTTTACCTGTTCACAGCCTCAAACATGCCTGTATTAAGTTCAAGGAGCAGGACCATAGGTTTGGGAAGGGGTTGGAGGCAGGTATTGCACCAACCAATGGTTCAAACTCCAGTCTAAGTGAAACTTTCTCCCCAGGGACCAGTTCGGTGTCTAGTGACTCAGATGAGAGTGGAGGGCTGGTCTGGCCACAGCAGTTGCCCCCTTTTTTGCCTCCTCCCTCCTCACAGAACCCCTCCAATGCTGTGGTCAAGATTAAAGCCTCGCATGCACTCAAAAAGAAGATCATGCGTTTTCGCTCAGGCTCGCTCAAACTTATGACCACTGTCTGAGTCTGGCAACCCCATATACTGTAGATCAGGTTTAAGAAAATCTCTGCCCTTTTCTTGGCACATGCTGAAATGTTTTGGATACATTTTTTTACAGTTTTAGAAGAGTGCTCGATCTTATTTGAAGGATAAGTTAAAGTTGTATACCACCATTCATCAAAAACTTTGGTGTTAGCATTTGTTCACATCATTATGTTACTTTAAGTTATGATTTGTAGCCCAACCTCAACTTTGACCCCATCTGCACCTGGTGTTAAGATGTGTTTCGGGTGATCCTATCACAAGTGTTCAGCGATCCTTTAAGTGACCAGGTCTAAACAACGATTTGTCTCGCCTGACCACATGTGATCGGATCACCCGAGATGCATCTAATGCTGCCTTCATGTGCTATCAGAATTATCATACTTCCCACATTGAGTTCAAGTGTACTCTCCTCTGCCATGTTGAAAGTTTAGGATTCCTCCCATCTCGTAAACTGAAACAGAGTTTCCCAGTCGTAAGTATGACTTGAGGGGTTGTGCATGTGTTACTTCCAAGTGGAAAACTCGTATTTATGATAATTCCGATAGCAATAAAGGCAGCATAATACCAGATGTAAACATGTTCAAATCAAATCAAATCACTTTATTGTCACTAAACCATATACACAAGTGCAATATTGGGTGAAAGTCTTAAGTGCAGTTCCAAGCAACATTGCATTATGCCAATTACAATAAACATCTGATTTACACATAGCACAGTTTACACAACACAATGTACAGTATAAACTAAATAAGAAGCCTGTATACAATCAAAATAATATACAATATACAGTATACACAAAATAAGAAGACTGCATATAATACAAATACACTATACACCCCACCCCCATGTAATCAGTGGAAATAAATATGTAGTATTGTGTTGACTTTCAGCTGTTGGTTGATAGTCAGTTGCCATTGTGTTATTAAGAGAAGTATAAAATGTGAGTCCAGTCTGAGGCTTAAAAAAGTGCAGTGCGGATATATGTATTGTGAATGATCAAGAGTTCAAAATCGGATTTCTTGGGGGAAGAAGCTGTCATGAAATCAGCTGGTGCGGGTAATGAAGCTGCTATACCACCTGCCTGATGGTAGCTGTGAGAGCAGCCCATGGCTCGGGTGGCTGGAGTCCCTGATGATCCTCAGAGATTTTTTCACACAGCGCCTGGTATAGATAACGTTGGAGAGAGACAGACTAGAGTCTAGTCACATTTTCCTTTGCACAGTGAAATTATGTTGGCAAAATACAGTAGTTTCGATGGGAATCATGTTTCTCCTGATTGACTACTGATGGCGAAGAATTTCACTTTAAATTGCAAGTTTAAACAAAAACATTAGCCCATGTCTTCTTCACATGTAGAGTTACGCAGTGCAAAGGTCAATGTGATCACACTCTCAGAAAGGAAATGACAGCCGTATTTGGCCACACTGTATATGTGGGAATATTCCATATTATATCTTCCAATGGGAATATGGCTTTTACATTTTTTTTTATCAAGCAAACAATTTTTTTAGCAAGATTTTTTCTCTTTAATGACTACACAGAACTTATACCTGAATTAAACCATTTTAACTCTACCCTGCTGCTGCTGCTGATGCTGTTGTATGTTGTCCACAGTTAATGCAGAATGGGAAGTCAGTTCCACATGATACTGTATGAATGCACATCTTTTTGCCTTGTTTATGTAAATTACTGTTAGTAAATTAGGTGCCCTCATGAGCTAATTGAAGCATAAAAGGTGTCACCTGTATTTAATTCTCATAAGAGCAGCATTTGAATGAGGGAAATTTACACAGATCAACTCACACGCATATATGACAGGATTGCTAGGGTAATTCAGGCATGCTTATTAGTACTATGTAGCACTTTACCTGCTATGTCCTAGGTGATTTCTCTAGTTTACACATCACATGGGTTGTCTAATGATGTCAGAATTAGACAAGACTTAAGTCAGCTTGAATAATTCATATTTAATAGCATGTTTGTTCAAAAGATTTGTAGTATCCCTACTGCAATTTTTGACATGTATAATAACTAATTAGTATTTATACTTTGATTAAAAAAAATATATATATATATCTTGTAGGTTCTTCATTAGCACCACCTAGTGTTTTGGAGAACAAAAATATTTGCTTTACTTGCTGCTGCCTAGCACATTGATAATAGCAAAGATAAGGGCACTTTACCTGGCTGTGCCTGACATGTGAAGTGGACACACCTGTAAAAATTTTCCAGTGTGAAATATATCTTATAAATTGCCTTGCCTGCATGTAATATTTCACCACCTTTGATCTCTCTGCTGCAGTGTATTTTAGTGATTTAGTGATGTTATAATCTTTGAAAATGTTTCTGTTCATTGCATGTTGTTGTAAACTCCTTTGAACTCATTCATGTGTTTGTTTTTCTTTATATATTTAATCTGGTTTTATATCTGTATAGTAAACATGGTTACACTTCAGTCACTCACTCGACGTTGTGTCGATGTAGTGACACTAGGGGTCTCTCTTGAGAGCCTCAGTTACCTCTTATCTTTGAGAAAAGGCCAATGAGAGTTGGCTAACAGAATTTTAATGATCCTCCCCCAGACATACAGGTATAAAAGGAGGGAATAATGCATCTGTTCAGACAGATTTTTTCTTTGGAGCCTAGCTGGTTGTGTTTCAGCTAGCTGAGTAAAACCCACTTCTGTTCCCCTCACCTCTAAAAGAGAATACACTGTTGGATAATATGGTGCATTTCAGCGTCTTTTCTCTTCTTCTGCACGCCAATGCAGACTACGCCCCTGAGCGCTTCGACAGCCCTCTAAAAGAGTATATATTTTCCTAAAAGAGTAAACACACTGACATTGAACATCTTTTTAAAGATGCGTATTTTTCAAGATGCCCTTCCGTCTTTGTGTCATTCCTGGATGCGGTCGTTGCCACAGGAGCTGCCTCTCGTGTATGGGCAGAGATCACACAGAGGCAGCGTTCTCACTGCGAGAACGTGACCATGGCAACGTTACGGTCGCAGCTCTCCTTCTTCCGAGGGAAAACTCTAGCCGCTCACAAAGGGAAGTGGGCATTCGCATACTCAACTACCTCGACAACTGGTTAATCTTAGCACACTCTCGACATTTGGTCTGTGCGCACATGGACCTGCTGCTCAAGCACCTCAGCCGTTAGGGATTTGGGACTCTCCCGGTTCAGAGCATCTCTTATCTCGGCATGGAGTTATACTCAGTCTCAATGACAGCGTGCCTCACGAGCGAGCTGAACGGTGCTGAGTTCGTTCAGACCGGGCACAGCGTTTCCACTGAAAAAAATTCAGAGGCTCCTAGGGCATATGGCATCCTCAATGATGGTCGCGCCGCTCGGGTTGATGCATATGAGACCGCTTCAGCACTGGCCTCAGACTCGAGTTCCGAGATGGGCATGGCGCCACGACACACACCATGAGATCCTCACCCTTTCCTGCCGTCACTTATTCAGCCTTTGGACAGACCTCTGTTTTCTACGGACAGGAGTCAACCTATAGCAGGTGTCCAGTTGGGCAGGGGCACCATGTGCAAGGGGCACACAGCTGTGACTCCTGGATGGGGCCCTGGCTTGGTTGGCACAACAACTGTCTTGAGTTGCTGGCTGTATTTCTTTCCCTGCGCAGATTTCTGCTGCTCATCCGCAGCAAGTATGTGTTGATTCGCTTACACAACACAGTGACACTAGATTATATAAATCGCCAGGGTGCCGTTCACTCTCGTCGCAACTCACCCGTCATCTCCTCCTTTGGAGTCAGCTGCGGCTGAGGTTGCTGCATTCCACTCATATCCCGGGCAACCTAAACACCACAGCGTACACGAGGTCATGTCAGGTAACGCTGAGTCGAGAGTGGAGACTCCACCCTCAGGTGGTCTAGCTGATTTGGGCTCGGTTCGGCAGAGCGCAGGTAGATCTGTTTGCCTCCCAAGATTTCACCCACTGCCCGCTCTGGTACTCTCTGACCCACTCGGCATAGATGCGCTGGCACACAGCTGGCCCCGGGGGCTGCGCAAATACACATTTTCCCCAGTGATCCTACTTGCACAAGTCCTGTACAAGGTCAGGGAGTTCGAGGAACAAGTCATTCTCGTGGTCCCCAACTGGCCCACTTGGACTTGGCTTTCGGACTGTCGCACTCCTCGCGACAGCACCTCTCTGGCAAATTTCCCTGAGAAAGGTCCTTCCTACTCTGGGATGGGGGACCCTCTGGCTTCTGCGCACCTCTGGCCCTTGGATGGGATGTGGAAGTTCTAAACGGTCTACACCAGCTGTCATAGACACGATCACTCAAGCCACAGCTCCCTCTACCAGGCAGCCTTATGCCTAAATTATACAAAAAATTGGTGTTCTTCCCTATCTAAAGACCCATAGAGCTGCGCAGTCGGGTCAGTGCTCTCATTCCTGCTGCATATGGGCAGGGAAACACCCAATTCCTTTGCAAGATTTTACAATCCCTGGGTTGAGCCAGTCTCGTCCCGTGTTTTGATAGGTCGAACACGTAGAATTCGGTAATACGGTGACAACAGCTGGCCGGGTGTCTCGCTTGTGCATAGTGCCTTTCCCCTCCCCTGAGTTGAAGACGTGTGCTCTACTCCCGCTGTCAAGTCCACAAGTCAGGGACCCTGGGTGTCCTTCCTCCCTAGCCCTCTGGCTCTGATCTCAGCAGAGGAAGTTCACAGCCAGACCAAATGCAGGCACCGACTTGCCTGCACTGGAGTAGGTACTCCACAGGTTCTGATAATTCCAATATCTCTTGTCTTGATGAATTTTTCATGGTATGGTCCCCCTGTCGGCGGACCCACATCTCCCTTGGATAGAGATCCCTCAGCCCCCCAGTCACTGTGTTTGTAGAGCTCCTCCCTGTCGAGGCAGGACCTAACACCGCACCACTTCCATGTGTGGCTGGTAAGCCCATGTGACGTATTTGCCACATGTTAACCTTCCCTGTTGGGTAGGATGTGGTCTCCATGGGGTCTTTTCCCCCTGAAAGATAAGAGGTAACCGAGACTCTCAAGAGAGACCCCTAGTGTCACTACATCGACACAATGTCTCGTTCCCTCTATCAGGGAACGGCGGTTATGAAAGTAACCAAGACGATTTCTGTGAAAATGAATGTCCTGTATCTATAGGTGACAAAACAAATTTGACGGCAAAAGTTTTCACCTGGGTGTTCACGGCCCCTGGGGGGTTAACCCTTATGCTGTGTTCCTGTCATGTTTAACCGGATTATTTTTCTTTTTGTTCTTATAATATTTTTGTTTTACTGAATCCAGAGGTTCTCAAATTTATTTGGTCACACCCCCCTTTGAAACATCAAAAACTTTATGTCTATGTTATATGTATGTTTTAGGAAGTAATAAGGAATAACACAACAAAAAGACACTCCTGTTTATTACATTTATTTGTGTCAGTGGGAATTTCATACACTAATACCCAATGCAGTTTGGTCTCTGGGTTAATCAAATTTGCTCATTGTATTCTACTAATTGAGCCCTTTCCAAATATATAAAACACATGGCTATCTCATCTTTTTTATGGTTCTACCAACTCTGAATATAATTGTTGTGGCATTGACATTTACAATTACAAAACCTTTCATAATTACTAAAAAAGAAGTTGATAAAAAGATCTAATGCAATATCGTATGATAATATATGGAATATGAGAGATTTATAATCTTATTGGGATGGTCATTTTTGAAAGCTCTTCTAATATATATATATATATATATATATATATAATACCTAAAGGATTATTAGGAACACCTGTTCAATTTCTCATTAATGCAATTATCTAATCAACCAATCACATGGCAGTTGCTTCAATGCATTTAGGGGTGTGGTCCTGGTCAAGACAATCTCCTGAACTCCAAACTGAATGTCAGAATGGGAAAGAAAAGTGATTTAAGCAATTTTGAGCGTGGCATGGTTGTTGGTGCCAGACGGGCCGGTCTGAGTATTTCACAATCTGCTCAGTTACTGGGATTTTCACGCACAACCATTTCTAGGGTTTACAAAGAATGGTGTGAAAAGGGAAAAACATCCAGTACGCGGCAGTCCTGTGGGCGAAAAATGCCTTGTTGATGCTAGAGGTCAGGGGAGAATGGGCCGACTGATTCAAGCTGATAGAAGAGCAACTTTGCCTGAAATAACCACTTGTTACAACCAAGGTATGCAGAAAAGCATTTGTGAAGCCACAACACGCACAACCTTGAGGCGGATGGGCAGCAGAAGACCCCACCAGGTACCACTCATCTCCACTACAAATAGGAAAAAGAGGCTACAATTTGCAAGAGCTCACCAAAATTGGACAGTTGAAGACTGGAAAAATGTTGCCTGGTCTGATGAGTCTCGATTTCTGTTGAGACATTCAGATGGTAGAGTCAGAATTTGGCGTAAACAGAATGAGAACATGGATCCATCATGCCTTGTTACCACTGTGCAGGCTGGTGGTGGTGGTGTAATGGTGTGGGGGATGTTTTCTTGGCACACTTTAGGCCCCTTAGTGCCAATTGGGCATCGTTTAAATGCCACGGCCTACCTGAGCATTGTTTCTGACCATGTCCATCCCTTTATGGCCACCATGTACCCATCCTCTGATGGCTACTTCCAGCAGGATAATGCACCATGTCACAAAGGTCGAATCATTTCAAATTGGTTTCTTGAACATGACAATGAGTTCACTGTACTAAAATGGCCCCCACAGTCACCAGATCTCAACCCAATAGAGCATCTTTGGGATGTGGTGGAACGGGAGCTTCGTGCCCTGGATGTGCATCCCATCAACTGCAAGATGCTATCCTATCAATATGGGCCAACATTTCTAAAGAATGCTTTCAGCACCTTGTTGAATCAATGCCACGTAGAATTAAGGCAGTTCTGAAGGCAAAAGGGGGTCAAAAACAGTATTAGTATGGTGTTCCTAATAATCCTTTAGGTGAGTGTATAGGGGTGGAAATAGTTCTGAAAAATTATACTCAAGTAGAAGTACTGTTACTTCCTTAAAAAGTTAGTGTGAGTAGTGTAAAATTAGCTGTCCTAAAAACTACTCAAGTAAGGGTAAAAGAGTAGCTCATTTTAAAGTACTCCTGAGTAGTGAGTATTGAGTACTGAGTTGCAAAGCCTATGCCCCATTATAATGAAAACTGTATGCCAACTTTTAAAATACATCACTTATCTATGATAAACACTACATTAATCTAATTCCAAAAAAATAAAAGGGCAACATGATTACAGAAATTAATAGATTAAAAATGTAATTTCAGTACACTGATCACCATTTTAAATCATAATGTATGAAACAATTACATTAAAATCAGTTTATGTGTAGGGTCTAAATTTCCCTTAATGACGACAGAGCAAGTTATTGTTGTGCATAAAATATGTTCAAAACAGTGCAAGCAAGTAGGGTCACTTGAGGAAGTGTAGGAAAATTTGTTTGGTACAGGGGCTACATCAGGCTTAAACTTTTACCCAAAAACGAAAATTCTCCCATCATTTACTCACACTCATGCCCTCCTATATGACTTTATTTCTTCTGCAGAACACAAATTAAGACTTTTAGAGGAATATCTCAGCTTTTTTTGGTCCATACAATGTAAGTGAATCAATGCCAAACTTTTGAAGCTCCTCATATCACATAAGTCAGCATAAAAGTAGTCTAATCCATGTGCCTCCAGTGGTTAAATACATGTCTTCAGAATAGGATTCTGCATGATTCTATATGATAGGTTGGGTGAGAAACAGATCAATATTTAATTCCTTTTTTACTATTAATTCTCCTCTCTGCTCAGTCAATCTCCACTTTAAATTTCATATTGTTCTTCTTGTGTTTTTGATGATTCACATTCTTCATGCATATCGCCACCTACTGGACAGAGAGAAGAATTTCTAGCAAAAATATCACTTCTGAAGTTGTATGGATTTCTGCCTTTGTGCTTTTTGAGCATCAAAATTCTGGCACCCATTCACTTGCTTTGAAAGGACCTACAGAACTGAAATATATTTCTAAAAATCTTAATTTGTGTTGTTCTAAAAAACGAAAGTCATACAAATCTGGGATGGCATGAGGGTGAGTAAATGATAAGATAATTGTATAATTTTTACTTTAAGAAGTACATGGGGGGGCCACATTGAACTCCTTTTGAGATACAATGTTCTGCACTGACTTAGTAATTTTATCTTTTAAGCCAAGAAATAGTTGTATTCTCATTCTAATGCATGATGCACAATTTTCTTTGTGACAGGTCCAATATTCTGCCTGAAGTATTGCTCTGCAAGGGTTGATACTTTTTATATTTATAAAGGCTAAGCATAATTATAAATTATTTTATCATCTCTACTTTCCTGGTAGTTTATTATACCAATTAACACACTCTCAACCTCAGGGGTCAGTATTATTAAAATATGACAATATTAAAAGAATATATATATATATATATTAACAATGCCACTGTTTGATTCTAATACAAGAATACTTTTAAAGCTACTAAAGATATTAAGCCAAAGGCAGTTTGTTATTAATCAACTTGTTATGGTTGTTGATTTTTAATGACATACTAGACTGGTCTTTTCGGTTACACTTCATGTCAGACATTTTGGTACAAATACTCTTTTTGTCCCACTGTTTACGTTCACTTTAGACATAAATGACTGCATTTACATGAATGCCTCATAAAGACGGGTATTGGCAGAATTATAAAATGTACAGTATTTGACCGTTTAGGTGCATACACGCAATAGCGCTCTCGGAAAAAATGCACATGTAAAGCGTACAAACATAAGCTGCCTATCAATCAAACAGCGCATAACTACAGACGCCAGGAAATAAAAAGTCAATATTTTATCTATATCAAACAACCAGTGGTGCTCTTGCCATCGCGATTGATGTAATGAACACCCCTAGTCTAGATGTAGAACATAGACTAAGTATAGAAAATACTCAAAAGTTTATCATCGATATCGAGGACATCTCTCTCTTTTTTCCCCGATAAACATAGAGAAAGTTTTATTGCCCAGCCCTATTGATAACATTGCATTAATCTCTCACAGCAACCCAATAATCTCAGTGATATATAGCTAAATTACACATAGAATCTTGTAATCAGAAATATGAAAGTTACCTCAATATGTTTCTTCAAATTAGAGGCAGGATTAATGCTGATATCTGGCTTGAGCAAGCTAAACTTTCATGACACGATCAAGCAATTGGCCTTTTTCCCTGTCAGGTGCGGCTGTGGATGTTCAGGTGTTGAACTGTGCTTGAGGCATCCTCCACATCCATAACAGTTGGAGCCCAATCTATACAGCTGCTGTTCAAGTTTTTGTGTGATTGATTATGACTGGAGTGATCTGACGGGAGTCATGAGACTCTCCATAGCCAGACGTTGATGGAAAACAACAAAATCAGGACAGGGAAGTAGCGATAACAGAGGCAGATAACAGATACAATTCCTTGGAAAAACTACTTAACATGAGTATTTTTAATTAGTTACTATACACCCCTATATATATATATATATATATATATATATATATATATATATATATATATATATATATATATATATATATTCAATGTATATTTCTGAGATGTGATTAACATTTTATATAGCTTTATTCTAAAAATAAAAAGCTAGTAATTTGAGCAACTAGTTCAACATAAGTTTAGCTAAATTTAATAATATTTGTCTAAGGTTATTAATGAAAGTTACTGTAAAGTGCTAAAATCTTTTTTATATTGGCGGTCCCAGGGTTTGCTCTTGGCTAAGAGTCTTATTTGGGGGGCCCTTGGTCCTGGGCAGAATGAAAAGTGGATGCAATGCCACACACAAATGTCACCCTTTCAGAGTGGAAAGAATCATCATAAGGGCCCAGCCTAGTTACATGAATGTGTACCAGAAACAACACTAAATCGATTATATCCACAAGTGAATTATATTTATACTTCTACTGTAAATGCAAGTGCAATTTGAAATTTGATTTAAATGATTACAGTCCATATGGGTATTAGACAATGAGCTTTGGAGATTGTAACATCAACAACAGAAACTAATGCTCCTGGTGCTGTAATAGGGCCTTAATTGTTTTCTAAAATAAACCTATAACACTGAATGAATACAAAACAAGTGGATACAATTTCTTTCTAGAGAATTCTGTCAGAAAACAAATATATTTGTCACACACACAATCATTTTTATGATGTATTAATGCACATTTTGTACCAGTGTACCAGATTGCTGTTTTTGTGAAATCTTAATCTTAAAAAGGTTAAAATAGCTCTTGATTCATTCCTGAAAATAACAGTAACTTCAATTCAGTGAGTCAAATGTTGATTCAGTAACCTTTCTGACTGATTCAGTGATATTTTAGAAGACTGATTAAAACCAGTAACTTGTGAGTCCTTTAAAATAATCGGTTCAAAGAACCAGTTCAAAAGAGTAATTTGCTTGTGAATCGGAATACATTGGTTACGCTCTTTTTGCGTGTATTTTTCAACTCAATAGAAAGACATTTGATTTTGTGATAGTGGCTTTTTTTTTATCTCATTGCATTCATTTTAAACATCTATATCACAGCTTATGTCAAATTTTTTACAAAACAATTCATTTTGCTGTTGATTATATAAGCGGTTCAGCAAACACTGTTTTATAACCCTGATTCTGAGATTGCATCAAAAAAAAAAAGAGGATGAGCTTAGTTGCGAAAAGTAACAGTTTATTTAGACAAAAAAAAAAAAAAGAAACTGGATAATGGGACATATTGCTTGAGCAAGAATGGCCAGGTAGACTGACATAAGTGATGTGAGTTGAATGGAGCCCAAAGAGGAATGAGTCTCAATAAGTTCTTTTCCACCATCAGGCCGAACGGTCTTAGCACGATGATGGAAAAGTTCCAAGGAAAAAAGCATTCCTAAAAACTGGATTATGTGATCAGTCTCCATAGTTCACTCACGCCAATCTTAACCTCTTTTGTCATCACCAACAGACATATTTGCTACATATATTCTGATCCCACACTGGAAAAAGAAACAGTAAACATGCCAACTAGCTTGGAACTGCATGGCTTTGCAATGAGAACAATTCGGCCCGATAGTGGAAAAGCGGCTAATGACTACGGGCATCTCAGCTGCATGAAGTCCTAATATAGAGTCATGGCATTTATGGCTTAATGTTTCTGGAACTGAGTGTCCTTAAAGCAAAGATGTCAGCATCAAGGTCGCACACTTTCAGGATTAAAATGCACTAATTGATCAACCAGCAATGAAATTAATGGGAATGATAAAATACTGATCTCCCCAGGTATAGAACTTCTTGTTTGAATCCACTTGTCTTGGCAAGGTTTCACAGGGGCTTCAAATTAATGTTGCCAGTGTTGCCATCTGTGGTTGTCTTACTGCTTGCAGTAAAACTCTTTCCAATGGGTGGTGCCTCGGAAGCAAAATGGAGCACACTACGCAGTGAGCTGATCAGATTTTCCTTAAAACCACGTCCAAGACATACGTAGAGCAGAGGATTGAGGCAGCTGTTAATGTATGCCAAGCAGAGCGCCAACACATGGGCTAGACGCAGGTTGGCTTGATGAACGCTTCCCGATATGTTGTGTGTAATCAATTTAAGAAGATCGACGATGTGTATAGGAATCCAGCAAATGAAGAAGCTTATCACCAAAGTAAGGACTATACGCAGCGTGCGGGCAGACTTATCATTGCCTTTTTTCCCACGCCCATATCTTGTTGTCTGGAACACCTTCCAATGGCTGACACAGATTATGAAGAAAGGTAGCAGAAAAGACAGTAAAAAACGGACAAGGGTCACAGCCCAAGCGTGACCATGGCTAATGACACTAACGCACAATATTTTGTCTGTGTCTTTATTTTCTTTTTGCTCCATATAGGCATACTGAGGAGAGCTTCCTAAGAGTGCCAGAATCCAAATCACCAAACAGGTCAACCTGGCTGGCCTCAGATGCCTCCGGTTCTGGCACCACACAGGTTTGGTTACAAGTAGAAAGCGGTCTAAGCTGATCACGACCAGGAGCAGAACACTGCAGTACATCATCATGTAGAACAGACCGTGTAGTACTTTGCAAGCCAGTGGACCAAAAGGCCAGTGCATGTCCTGGGCAAGTGGTACCATAAGCAGAGGCAGGGATAAGCAACACAACAGATCTGCAATAGCTAGATTCAAAAACCATTGTGCATTTACAGAGTTGGGCATTCGGAATGCTGTAACCCACACCACAAGTCCATTGCCGGGGACACCTATCAGGAAGACAATGCCGTAGCAAATCAGAGCGATCCAGTGGCGAGGATCTATCACAGACAAAAGTTCTTCAGGGAATGGTATAGGGGTGCATTTTTCATTCCCATCACAGTCAGTATAATTAAAATCTCCATAAATATTTTCATTCATTTTAGCTGTGAAATGTAAAAGAGAGAGAGAAATTTCATTAAAATTGCATAAAACTGTCAAATCAGAGTGATATGTTTTATAAATAGTTTTATATTTTATGGAATCAAACATTGCATCTTCAACTTTGTTGACAACCAATTGTGAGGACATTGCATTATATAAATACATTTGTGGCCAAAAATATTGGCACCCTTGGTAAATATGAGGAAAGAAGGCTGTGAAAACAAATCTGCATTGTTTATCATTTTGAACTTTAATTAAAAAATAAATCTAACCTTTAATTGAAGTAAAACAATTAAAACATGGGGAAATATCTCATTATTAAATAAATATTTTTCTCTGAAACACATTGGCCATAATTATTGGCAATGCTTAATGAGGTTGGAAAACACCAGGCAAGGGATCTGGGACCATCCCTCCATACAGAATCTCTACACATCCTTCAGATTCAGAGGTCCATGTTGGTGGACCATTTTTGTGTTGATTTAGATATTTGCTTTGGATCATTGTCCTGCTCAAAGATCCAACCAGGGCTTTGTGGCAGAGGCAGCAAGGTTTTTATTTTTTATCTGTTGGTATTTTATCTCTGTGTGCTCCAAACCCATCACTGGTATTTGCTGCCAAAAAAGCTATTTTTTGTTTCAACTGACCATAGAACCCAGTCGCATTTGAAGTTCCTTTAGTGTCTGGCAAACTGAAGATGATTTTCATTTGTTGTTGGATGAGAGCAGATACTTTTTTAACCCTCCCAAACAACTTGTGGTGATGTAACTGATGGCTGATTTTTTTTTTTTAAGACCCAACAAATTTCTGCAATTCTCCAGCTGTGATCCTTGGAGATTCTTTGGCCACTTGAACCATCCTCCTCACTGTGCATGGAGACAATATACACACGTCCTTTTCCAGTGTTACGATCCCCTGTTGTCTGCCCTATGTTCTCTGTCTCACTAGTCACGTTCATGTCACGTTTCCTTGTTGTCTGCTCCGTGTTTTCCGTTTCACCCGTCACCGATCCCGTTCCATGTCATGTTTTCCCTGCTGTCCACCCTGAGTCTCACTGTCCGTGTGTTTAACTGCACTTCCCACAATTCTCGGATCACACTCCCAGCCCTGATCACTGTGTTATTGTCCGCACCTGTCGGTTATTTTGTCATTACCTTGTCTGTTTATTTAAACCCCGCTTTCTCCCCTTCCCGTGGTCATTCGTTGATGTTCCATGTCTCCGCTCATGTATGATTTGACTCTCTCTTCGTGTTCCCTGCCTGTCTGTCTGCCCGCTCAAGGTTACCCTGTTATCTGTCCGTCTGAGGTTACCCTGTCGTTCTCCGCCCTCCGTATCCTCTAGTATTTAGTTTGCCTTTTTGCCATCGAGGACTTTCTTTTGTTCCTGTGTTTTGTTTATTCTGTTTTGTTACAATAAAAGCCGCATTTGGATCCACACCCCCGTCTGCCTTCTCCTGCTTCCACACATCATAACATCCAGGCCGATTCTTAAAATCTCCAGTTGACTGGAACTTGTTCATTATTGCCCTGATGGTAGAAATGGGCATATTCTTATAGCCACTTCCTATTTTGTGAAGCTCAACAACGTTTTGCTGCACATCACAACTATATGCTTTAGTCTAACCCACTTTAATTGATGATTAAGGGAATTTGGCCTGTGTGTTACCTCATATTTATACCCCTGTGAAACAGGAAGTTTTGGCCAAACAGTTTCATGTTCCTAGTCACCCAGGTGCACTAAAAAATGTAAAATATGAATTGGAATATACTTCAGATATATTTACTCAAGAATTTATACACTGTAAAAAGTATTATGTGATAACTACTTATAACAAAATATTTTAACAATATTACACATAATATTTTTAAGAACTTTTCAATCCTTGTTTTTTTTTTATGAAATCTCCTTAATGAAATCATGTGAAGTCACCCAAATTAGTTCGTATTTAATCCTTGTTTTATAAAATAACATTTCCTTAAATAAATAATGTGAAATCATCCAAATTAGTTAGTATTTAAGCCTTGGTTTTTTTATGAAATCACATGAATTAAATGTAACATGTTTTATACTTCTAATGACATTAAGCTAATTTAGTCATTTTTATAAGCTTATCAATTCTAAAAGTACCATTTTACCACCTTAAAACAAATTTTTTAACGCTTTATCGATTTATATACGCGTACCCCTGGGGGTATGTGAGGTGACAATGTGGGTACGTGAATGACATTCTGAGATTTGCCGTTCTTTCAATTTCATCAGTCTAAAATAACATTAAAAAACCCAGTTCATGTAGATTTCTTACTGGCAAAAATTATTTGGTGTGCCTCTAAATAGAAACACCAACATGGTTGTGTCATAAAGTTAAAAAAAAAAAAAAAATGCAATGAAATAACCCGATATTTTACAGTTACAAAATGCATTTACTCATGCGTCGTGCGTCACACAAGTATTTGTTCGTCAGCCCAGCCCAGTGCTAGGTGACGTAGCTAAGTGATAGCAAGTAAAATACTTCACTGTTTTACCAGACTCGCACATGTCAGTCAAGATTTTAGTTATTTTCTTTTTATTATTTTTTTTTTCCCACAGTTTAAAACGTAATCTGTATTTAATGTTAGATGCATAGGGAGTTTTGATTCTGATGGTATAAGTGCATAAGATTTGATGACAGGTGTCAGACTCTCAGCAGCACCAAATAATTTTCCATATTCACACGCAGTAATTTTAAATCACATTTGCTCGCAAGGTAGAGACCTGTTTTTACAGTGTTGTGTGGTGTTTTTTTTTTTTTTTCAGCAAATGAGCTCAACCTTGCTAATGTTACATAATGTCAAATGTCAAATGTTACATAAAAAGCACATTGAGCTGACAGCGCAATTGCACAGATTTTTGCCCGCAATGGTCGAATACGGTCGGCAATGCACAGAACCGAACGCTTTCTTGAATACCGCATGGCAATGACATTTTGAACATTTAAAACTCCGGTTGCAAAACAAAGTTTCCAAATTACAGTATCAAATAAATCAAAAGCAGAAGGGGCGCAATACTGTTTTGAGTATTAGCTCTGAATTAAATATGTTTTCTTTGTGGAACTAAATGTGCGGAAGCCCTGAACCCAGGGCCGTATCAAGACAGTGTGGTGCCCCTGGGCACTATACCTCAAAAGGCCCCTCCGTCCAAAACAGACAAGACATAATCAAGGTGATTTCTCAAATGTAATTTCCTAACTTGTCCAACTACATACATGTAGGCATTTGAGCAGTGAGCACTATATTCAAATGTCTCAATTTATTAATACTACCATTAAAACACATTTGATTTTTAATCAATGTAGAATGTGTAACTTAAAAATAAACAGATTTGTGTGTGTGTGTGTTTTGTTGGGTGACAGTTGTAGGTTACAGTTTGACAAGAGTTTAGAGTGTGACAAAAGCACTTTGTTGTGTTTTATTGCGAGTGTACACGAATATAAGTAAACACTTTGCAGTTTGAATGATGTCCTGTATGAACAAAATGACAGAGTATGTTTTTATGTTTGATCGCGCCCACGGCTCTCTCTCTCTCACGTCACACACACACACACACACACACACACACACACACACACACACACACTCCAGCATTGCAATCTTGATCAGACTGTTCATTATGCGAAATAGAGCGATATGTATCGCTATTTAGTTTTATTTATTTTTATACCGTGTATTCTCCGTGTAAATTCGTGCACCGAGACGTGATGCCCGTACCGTTTCGGTTCAATACGAATAACTTACATGTACCGTCCCACCCCTAATATTTACCTTCATTAATGTCCTCTTCCTCACCCGAGTCTTCCTCGCTCCTGTCTCCCCCAAGGACAAGGAGAATATCCTCATTCGCCTGGCGGTCATCGCCGACGCCCTGACTAACATTAGCAGCTGCTGCATCTCCCCCGCTAGCAGAGCCGGCGGTGTCAGACTTAGCGCTGCTGGTGTCTGCAATGCAATTCCAGTGTTCTCCCAAAAAACTAGTGATCTAACAAAAAAATTGTCGATTGTGGAACATTTTTTATTGTAGCTAAACGTCTAGCGTCCTTCTCTTTCTTTAATCTTCTTTTTGCGAAACCACTCAATTGCCGTCTGTCCATTTTGGATTTTGATTCATTTTCTGTAGCCGTTAAAAAAATGACACATTTGCGCGTAATTGTTGTGGACCAACTCAACTCTGACAGATTGGGGAGGGGGGGAGTGATAGTGGTCATGTAATCTTCATTTATTTATAATTTATTATTATTATTATTATTATTGTTAAATTAGTGTTCATAAACAAGTTATGTATGGTCTTTCAAGAATTTCAAGTTAATAATATAACAATTTACGAAAAATATTTTTAAAGCTTGTGTCATGTGGTGCCCCCCTAGTGGTTGTGAATGGTTGGTGCCCCTGGGCACTGGCCCAAGTGCCCTTATGGATAATCCGGCTCTGCCTGAACCGCAAGGTGGAGAAAAAAAAACGGTCTAAACATGAGCTAGACAGTTAAGCCGATGTAAAATGCTCATCTCAAACAAATTGGTGAGGGGTCAGTATATCACCTATAGTATCGCTCCCCGGGTTCCGCCCGAGGGGAAGAATAGTAGGCTACACAAACCTGTTTTGTATAGCAGGGGGTGTTGGTATTGCAAAAATGTTTTGCCTCAGCCGTGCTGTGCCAGGATGTGGGCTGGCTACTATTGCGAAATTGCCATGAGTAAATTGTGAAGGGTTATTTGCGACTTTGGGGTAATCTTGAGCTCAAGGTTTAGGCTTTAGGTTGGTACCGCATTCCATATTTTGAAGAGAAAAAAAAATTGAAGAGAGAAAAAAAAATCAATTTTGAAGAGAGAAGACAACACTTTGAAGAGGGGGATTAAGAGAAAAAAAAAATTTTAAGAGAGTAAAAAAATAGTTAGGACTTAGGCTCTGGAAGGAACTGAGACACATTTTTTTATTTTTTTTTCACGTTTTTTTTTCTTTCTCCACCATGCGGTTAAGGGCTTCCGTAAAAATGCGCCCTGTGTGTTCTGATCAAATAGGCTGTGTCTAAATGCTACTATAGAGTAGTATGGATAGTATGCCAATGAGACAACGGACATAGACTCACGAGTGCGTGGCTCGTGAATCAAAGTAATGCCTGATGCATGAATTAATTCTTATTTTGAGTCGGTTCTTCTCATTTAATTTGTCTAACTTGCGGGCTGAGTCGCGTGAAGCTCTTTGTCACACAGTAAAACCGTAACGGGATGCTTCAGAAGACAGAGAACAAAAACAACGCTAAATGAAGTGAATATAAAATGTATTGAAACAAATCCTGCAGCTGCTTTCAATCGTTTCCAGTGATGAAGATCATGTGCAAGTGCAGTCTGTGAACGATTGTCCACTGCAGGTAAAGACACTTTCTAAATAAAAGTGTATCAAAACACTTGCATTGCATGAAAGCACTTAAAAGTACCAAAAAACAAACAAACCAATACCATGTTTTTTGGAATAGCCTTCCATACAAATACCATAATATAGGCCTACTGTATTTAATAAAAATACCTAGGTTTTACCATATTCCAGTATAATTGTACCATGATACTGCTACAGTAGGCTTTTGAGAAAGGTAACTTTGATAAACTTCATCTTGTGCTGTGTAGCCTAATGTGAAAAGGTGACAATATTTTTGAGTCTATTTATTAATGCTACACAATATATATATAAATATATATATATATATATATATAGGCTACTAAAGATAATGTTCAAAGGATGTTCCTAAAATCAACAGAAATGACATCATAACATCATAGATTGTATACTTGATGGGCCCTCAGACTCCTCGGTAATGATGAAAGCCTATAAATGTGACTGCTGTGAAATACACTGTACAATATGCATTGATCTTTAGGCCATTGTGCCTTATTTATTTTTTTATACATCTTAGACCACTTGACTTGTTTTATGTGCACTTTACATTAAAGTTATATAGCGATACCCATTTATGATGGGGTTGTACTGGAGGGTCTCGCCTAGAGTGCCAGATGGTGTAGGACCGGCACTGTACGTAGGGTTACTTTCAACCCAAGTTTAATGGTGTAACACTCAAATATTTAGTAGTGCGTAAATTGTGACTTATTGCTCATTTACGCCACAACTAGGCTACGCATTAACTTGTGCAGAGCTGGTGCAACCCCTGGTCAACATTTAACGAGACAATTAAAAAATAAAAGGAAATGACAAATTATTAAATCTTACCTTTTAGCATGTGCACGTGTCGACCAGTCTGCCAAAATGTAATGAAATCAGCAGTTGTTCACTTTGAAATGAATTTGTGTGAGCAAATTTAACCACAAAATTGCAAAATATTAAGGTAGTATGCGTTCTTGCTTTCTTGACTGTATTAGTTGAATTGGTGTCCATGAATTAAACCACAAAATTGCACAAATTTCGCCCAAATAAAGTAGATTCAAATGTAGTAGTTAAATATACACAATATTTTTTATAAAATATTTTCATAATTTCAAATATAAAATATCTTTAATATTTATAATTTTATAATAAAATTATTAATTTTGTTTAATCAAATTTACTTAACACATGAATCACTTTTTTGGTTCACAATTGTTTTGGAGAAAAATATTTATTTCATAATGCGATATTTCCCCTCTTTCATTTGTTTTACTTCAATTAAAGGTTATATTTTTGTGATTTTTTTAAATGAACGCTCAAAAGGATAAAACAAATTCAGATTTTTTTTCACAGACTTCTTTGCACAATATTTACCAAGGGTGCCAATATCTTCGGCCACCACTGTAGACATCTTTCACAAAGTTATGCAATTTCTTAAAAAATGCTTAAATTTAACCTTGTAATGCATACAGACAATTTCTGTTAAGATTAAGAATCTATGAAAAGTTTACCAAAAAATTACCTCTCAGTCTTTGTGGTTCTGTTGTTGCCTCCTACACCAAATGGAATATTCAGTCTTTAGAAATAGCTTGTTTTTAGTTGCCTCTCTTAAAGTATTTTCATCAGGAAATGGTTGTCAAGTGTACCAAGCCTTTTCCTTAACAATGTTGTGTAAGCACTTTTTGCATGATGTGTGATGTTCTTTTGAAACCAAACTCTTAAACCACTATTTATAGTGTATCCAGCCACTGTATTTGAATGTGCAAATATTGGTCTTTTCAGTTAATTTCATTCTTACATTTTAAATTGTTATTGGATAATGGACTTGACCTTTAGAGACTTGTGACACATAATTATAAACTATAGACTGATTTTAAGTAAATATTTTAATGCATTTTACTTTTTAATTAAATGCCTGACATTTTCATTTTGTAATTATCATGTGTGGAAAAACACTGTATAAATGAGTACATATTGTACTTAATTTATAGTAGTTTTGTAATGCCTAAAATGAAGTACAAATGTAGTTTTTCCTGTTTAATTAAGGTCAGTGTTGGGTGTACAAAATAATTAGTTACAGTAAACGAATTACTTTTCTCAAAAAGTTATGTAATACAGTATATTTTAAATGCTTGTAATCAGATGAGATTTACTGACTTTCAATTCTATAAAAGTGATAGTTCACCCAAAAATGATTACATTACATTATTCATGTACCCTGATGTCATCCCAGATGTGTATGACTGCCTTTCTTCAGAACACAAATGAAGATTTTTAGAAGAACATAGAGCAGGGGTGTTGCTAGACATACAGGTATACTGGGGCACAAGCCCCCCATTTCTCAAATCTCTTTTTTTTTTTTTTTCTTGAAAGTCTGCTGTGTGCAAGAAGTGTACAACACAATGCACTACACAAACTTCCCTTGCTTAACCCACTATTCCTACACTGCAACAAGTACAGGGAAAGGTAAACATGTAGATATATTAATCTTTATGAAAATATTTAAGTATCTTCAACATGCTTTACATGAACATTCTCAACATGTTTTACGGCATAAAAGGCATACATGTTATATGCAAATAACAAAACCGGAGAAAACTTTCTTACACATTTGCATTCTTCTATATATGCGATGCTTCAGAGCTCTGAGCACCAGAACTGTCAGGCACAGGAACAGTTTTTTCCCTCAGGCTATCCATCTCATGAATGGTTAAAAACTGCCCTATTGAGCAATAACTATGTGCAATACACAGTTCAATCTTTGTATATTTATCCAACACACCCAACCACTTCTACCATTTAATTCCTCTGAAAGAAAAAAAAATTAACTGTACATAATAAGAGAAAAGTATAAAAACGTTCAGAAATATTAATACAGAACCATAACATAGAAGGTTATACCTTATTTTATCCGCGTTTGCAAATCTGATAAGTTATGACATTTTTAGATTACAATATATTTAAGCTCTGATACATACATGGGATATCTGTATGGTTACAGTCACACCTCGATGGTTCAAATTGATAAAATGCAAGTACAACTTGGCACTCAAGTAATAACATTTCCATTAGATAAATAGAATAAAAAAACCTGCAATTGGCATGGTTGCAGATCAGAGGGCCCCTGGTTTTCAACACAATGCCAATACGCAATGAAGAACATGATAAAAGGATAGACGGTCTGAAAGGAATAAACGTTAGAAGTTGAATTACTTTTGAATTAACACTATTATAGCATAGGCATAATAGTACTGTACATGACCATAACATTTTGATTACGATCATAAAATTCCTATTGTAATTATGTTTAATACTGCATACCACTGATGAAAATGTTAACTGCAATAATCATTCCACTAACTATGACAGAGGCACTAGCAAAAAATAAAAAATAAAATAAGAAATTACCCGACCCAGTTAAGTATCTTCTACAATATGTGAATGTTTAAAGAAACTTACGACACAGTCAATTGACTGGACGTGATTATAGATTCATACTGTCCAAACCTTACCTCCAGAAATAACTGAATCGTTATTAATGTTGTGGTGATGTCTGCAGTTTCACATCTGCTGAATCCTCAACAGCAAAAAGGCCTCAATGATATCAGACCAGATATGTGGCAAAACTCCGCTCTGACATATCGGTGTACTACAAAACAATACCCACTATCCAAGGAAAAGGAGGAAGGTATAGGTCCCATAATACAACAATTGTACCAGTATCTCATGCCACACAG
Organism: Xyrauchen texanus; assembly: GCF_025860055.1. Lineage (NCBI taxonomy): Eukaryota > Metazoa > Chordata > Actinopteri > Cypriniformes > Catostomidae > Xyrauchen > Xyrauchen texanus. The sequence goes on along the minus strand of NC_068296.1, from coordinate 9,375,580 downwards.
CCTCTGTTCGCATTCACATACGGGGGCCAGCAGTAGACTTGGTGCCGTCTGCCACAGGTTTTCCGAGACTCGCCTGCTGTATTCTCCGCTTGTAGTGCACGCCTCGCTAAAAGACACAAAGCTTCCACCACAGACTTGTTTGCTACAATATGCAGACGACATTCTAGTTTTTGGCCCCGATGTTGTGTCCTGCACAGCTGCCTCAACTATTGTCTGCAACGTTCTGGCACAGGCTGGCTTCAAAGCATCCAAAGAGAAACTGCAATGGGAAACTGAAAGTTGATTATCTCGGTCACGAACTGCAAAAGAGCCTGGGTGCCGAACTGCTCTCTATACAAGATTGTGAGAGAAGCCACACTCTCAGGGGCCGAAGAACCCATTAAGTGGACAGCTGAGATGGACATGGCTTTTAAGCATCTCCGGAGCAGCATTAGCTCCCAACCAGCCCTAAGCTTACCCAACTATGGTGAAACATTCCACCTTTACGTGTACGAGGCGGCAGGCACAGCAGCAGCGATCCTTGCACAATCCCATGGCGGCACCTACAGCAAAGACCCTTGATTCGGTACCCAAAGGCCTCCCTGCGTGTCTGTGAGCCGTGGCTGCTGTAGCATTGATGGTGCAAGATGCGGAGCGTAATGTTCCGCTCATTGTGCACACATCTCACCAGCCGAGTTAAGCCAGCACCAGAGGAGGGACCGACAAGTAACTGCTGAGTACGACCCCACTGGAGGAGCTGAACACGCAGCGTCAGTGGCTAGCATAACGCAGGAGCCCTAGGGCCTGTGAAGAAACACAATATGTGAATTAAACAACCCAAACCCAAACAAAAAGGGAGTCCTCCACTCTGACACAGCCGAACTACATGCCGGAGGACCAAAAAATCTGGAACAGAGTGGACAAGTTTTTTCAATCATTCTTTGACCCATTGGCGTAGCAAATGTTATGAATCAGGTAGAAATGAACAGGTTTGATTTAGTTAAATTTATGAATGTTACAGAACAAGTGTTAGAGGGAATAAAGAAAGAGCTCCAGAACCAGATGGTATTAGACCAGCTCACTGCAGCGCAGGGAGGGGTCTGTGTAATGGAAGGTGAAGCATGTTGTACGTATATCCCAGAAAAGGATGGAACAGGTGGAATCATAGAGCAAGTTATAAAAAAATATTTCTGAAATAGTAAAGAGGTCACAAGACCGTGCCAATGGGGATGTTGATTTCTTTTCAGGTTTTTGGACATTCATTTACAAAATGGAACATTACTTAATGGTCATATTCTGCGTTTTGCTTGTATTTTTCATCATCGCCTGCTTATGGCCTTGTTTTATGGCTTTAATCAAACAAATGATTTCCAGCTCTCTTAGCTTAGTGGTAAGACCACCTCAAGTAGCTTATCGACCCCTAAGAATGAATGAAGAAGATACAAGGGTTTAAAGCTCCCATGGTAAAGGTTTTAGCATGGTACAATGTTTGATATGATTGTGATCATTTTATGATCAAAGGAGGGATTGTGAGAAATATGAAATTGTACATGCTGTTCTGCTCCATGTGTGTGTGTGTGTGTGCTTCTGGCCTTCCATCTGGGGTCAACTGAACACACATGAAAGTGCGCACGATAGTGTGTCAATATATTTTGCAACTGCTGACCTGTTTTTTCCTCTTTATCATGTTCCGCATACTTATTTCTGTGATCTGATTAAGGTCACACCCGTCCACAAAGTCAACCATAACGTAATCACGGCTGGAACATCTGTATATGGCCTCTACACCCATTTTCTCCCCCTTGACCCTAGGCCTTGTTACCGCTTTCCCATTGGCTAGTTATTGTCTCATGAACATATAAATGACATGCTTGCTCTAATAAACATTGAATAGATTGAATACAGACCGAGTGTGTGTGTGTGTGTCATTCTTTCTATTTCCTTCACGAAGTCTCCAGAGACTCAGACTCACGACTGCACCTCACTGGGCACGAACATAGAAAGATGGGACAGGGGAATTGGAGATCGCGACCAGATCCAAAATATTCCTAACAGTGTATGTATGTGTCTGTATTGTACGTATGTGTACAATTATTTTAAATTTTTTTGTCTTGCTGCTGTTTTTGTATTGTTGTGCACTGTAAGCTCCTGTCACTAAGTCAGATTCCTTGTATGTGTATGTATACTTGGTAATAAAGCTGATTCTGATAGTGTTCATTCCCAGAATTTAAGTATTTCACAGAACACAACAAATAAAATGAGGTGTTTGAAACCAGATATTATTTTTCTTTTTAATTTGCTCGTGTAGGTGCATTTCATGGTTAGAATGAAATGTTTCAAAATATTTCAAAAATATTTCAACACAGAAACAGATATGGATAAAAGAATAACAGACAAATAAGGTGGAAAACAGAATTCGGGTTACTTTCTGTTTATTTACACTTAATGTTCCAATACTAGAATTTACATTACTCCTCCACAAATATCCTCTGTCACATGTCAAGTGTGTGCATTTGATTAATTAAATTTGTGTTTCCAATGTGATCCTTCCCTTTGCATGAATTTTCTCAAAGGAATGGGAAAATGCTGAAAATGCTTACTGGTTATAACTAGGGCTTCTTTTTCTTCTTTACTGTTTTATGGTGGTTGGCAAACCTGCAATTGGTGCATTTTCCTCCACCTACTGGTATGGAGTGTGGAGCAATGATGTTATGGTAAATAGAAAATTATATTTGTAAAGGGAACAATGGAAAGGAGGAGGCGAGAACCAGCTTGACAATATAAATAATAGTTTAATAAAGAAATAAACCAAAAGAAACAAACACACAAATAGAATAGACAGCTGCCCGTAAACGTTCTCTCTCTGTCGCACCACCATCCGCAGTCTGCCTTTATCCCTCTCGGAGGCTTGATTAGCCTGATAAGGGACTGGGTGTGTAAAATCACGACCCAGCCCTGCCCTCCACCCTGTCACATTCCTCCCTCGTTCTCTCAGGCTGGGGAGCCCCCGGCATGATGTACACAACCCCCCTTTCCCTGGGGGAGGGTGTGCCTTACACCCTGTCTGCTGGCAGGTCATCCTCGCCTTCCTGAATCTGGGACAGGGGGAGGGAAACTATAATGAAAAATAGGGTAACAGTGCAGTACCCCCCAACAAAAAAAATAAACATTTCAATTTAAAAGAGAGGGAAAAGACCAATGCGGAGTAGCAGTAGGAGAGAGAGAGAGAGAGAGAGAGAAAGAAAGAAAAAAAACACTTACTCGCTGGTTCTCTGATACGCCATAGCTTGGTCCTCGGCCATTCCCCCACCCTCTAGTGGACGACTGCCGCACCTCCCCAGGGGGATCAGAGGCAATCCTCCAGCCCCTGGCAGATGGAATGCCCTGCATCGTTCTCTGGGAACAGAAGGGGACTCCCCCACCCCTGGCAGCGGTTTTCATGTTCCAGGCGGTTGGCATTGAGCCCCTCCCTGCTCAGACCCCGCTGTGTTTCATACACCATTCTTCCATAATTTATTGTAGACCTTATTAATGTGCAATAAACTCTTTTTAGAGACTGCCGATCTGCACCCCAGTCTATCCCTGCCATACGGGCAGGTAGTTTTCTTCTATTTTGAGAAACACACCACTTTGGTCTTTTCCACTGACAGCTTAAAACTCAATTTATTTGCCCAGTCCTCTACTTCTTTAATTGCTGTCTGCATCCTTTTAACCACATGTGTTAAATTTCGTCATCTTTTCCATACGGCACTATCATCAGCATATAATGATTTTCCTATTTATTGATTAACTTTTATAACTTGGGCTGAAATGATTAGTTAACGTTATCGCCAACATTGACAAAAATTGTCATGGTCGAATAGTCATTAGATCTCATTTAATGTAACAGGAGATTAGTGTTGTCAAAAATACCGGTACCCCAGTAACAAGTCGGTACTCAAACAAAAAATGATTTACGATACCAGAATTTCTGAAGGTACCGGGGTAACGAATACCGGGTTTCCCGGTACCCATGCAGAGTCGGGAACTTTCGAACGCTCACAACAAGCAAAAGATGACGACAAGCAAAGCTGCTGCTGCGGAGTCTCAACTGAATCTTGTCGAAATTAAAAGTGGAAAAAGCCAGGTTTGGAAATTCTTTGTATTTGAGGCTGATGAAAAGGGAAACATAATAGATCAGCAAAAACCTATTTGTAAACACTGCTTTCTGATGAAAGGAGGAAACACATCAAACTTAATAAAGACAGACCCCCGGATTTATTCAAGCAAATAAAGCAGGCGAGTTTAAAAGCATATTATCATTTGCATTAGGGCTGAAACGTTTAGTCGACATTATCGACATCGTCGAAAATACAAAATTGATGAGAAAAATGTTCGTTGTTGAATAGTCGTTTGATCTCATTTAACGTAACATGAAATCACATTAAACTGTAACGGTGACGCGTGAGAGCAGCAATTCACGCCTGATGGAGGAAGAATTACACAGATCAGTCCAGATGCACTATAAACTTTCACAGTTTATTTTATGTAGATCCCAAAGTATTAGGGAATGATTAAAAAAAAGTACATTCAGAAGCATGTACCGTTGTGGAATAAGCGGAGGCGGAGCTCTTAAAATAAACATCCCGGCGTAACATCTTAAATGCAGTAAAATTGCTTTATTAAAGTTCAAATAATACAGAAGCAGATCATGTTAATAACTATAAACTCAGAAACTGGCATTTCTCTGTGTGGTCGGTGCCTCTTCTATGAGTTGCGCGAATGTCCCGATCTAAGGGGGACAGATTGAAACTGCTCTCAGCTGAGAGAGTCTCTGCCTCGGTCGCTCATCCCTAAATGCAGCTAAATAAGACTTATTTCATCATAATATCTATATATATGTCACTGTGCATTTCTTATCATGAAGAAAATTGGCAATATGCAGCTTTATTAATAAGAGAGCACTTTTGCACATTAGTTTGGAAATTGTTTTGTATTAATTGTATTGTATGCTTTTTTTAGTACTTGGTAAAAACTTAAATTAAAAGTTGCAAAAGTTGAAGCAAATCTTATATAAGTGTTCAAAAATATTTTCAGCATACATTGTTCAGTTTTGTTATAATTAAAAAATAATATATTTAAATTAAAGTGTTGCTCAATGGCATATTTTTGTTCTTAGTTCTGCTGCTAATGTTTTGTAGACTTTGTTAATAAAAGAGTGTTGTTTAGGAACCTGTTTTCGCTTTGGTACCAAAAATGGTATCGAGTACCATGAAATTTCACTGGTATTGGTACCGACTACTGAAATCTGTTTCCTACGCATCTGTGACCATCAATCCACGCATCTTATCACGTGGCTTGTTGAGCTCGTTACCACAGAGATGTAGCACGTGTAGAGGCCCACCCTATTCTCTGTGGCATCCACACACAACTCATCACGTACCCCACCGAGAGCGAGAACCTATGTGACCCATGTGACTCTACCCTCCCTAGCAACCGGGCCAATTTGGTTGCTTAGGAGACCGGCTGGAGTCACTCAGCACACCCTGGATTCGAACTTATGACTCCAGGGGTGGTAGTCAGCATCAATACTAACTGAGCTACCCAAGCCCCCGAATATAATATTAAATATTTATTAATATAAATTATTTATTTATAAATATGGTAATTGTATCTCAAATATTTAGATACATTTACCTGAAGTAACATATAATACATTTCAACTTGCTTTCAGAGAATAGATTTTGAATACAAGTATATTTTGTCTTTATAGGACTGACAGATGAATAAACAAGTGAAAAAATACGCTTATGTACAAAATTCACTAACATTCAAGATACATTTTCTGAAAGCAAGTCTAAATATATTATATGTTGTTTCTCAGGTAAATGTATATATTTTCTTAAGGATTTTTAGATATTTTTGAATAGAAAACTAGACAAAACACTTGATTACAATATTATTTTTTGCAGTGAAATTAAACTTTATAAAAAGTCATTTTTTTTTCTCCCTTTAATTCAATGAATGTCATTTAGAGGTGATTTTGATTTTGTCCTCTTTATTATTAGTAAGCACGTTTATTATAACTGTTTAAGTCAAGGTACAAGCTGAATAGTTGGTTAATAGCTAAATATTAATTGTTGCAATAATCGGCTGAATAGTTGAATAATCGTTCTAATAATCTTTAGAGTATTCAATTATCAAAATAACCATTAGTTGCAGCCCTAGTTATAACAGAAACATACAGGAACATCCACTGACAATGTTTTGCTTTCAAACAGCATATAATTAGACATTAAGGTGAGACATAAAGTGCTTTTTAAAGTGATCCACTGAATCTCCTGGTAAAAAGGATATAATCTAACCTATGAGAGATGCAAACTGTGCTTAGAGAGCAATGTGAGCTACTATTTCCAAAGGTAAAATGTATATTTTAATGATGGCGTAGGTTGCTGTTGCTCTCTTTTCTCTCAAGTTAAAAGGTCAGTTGAATATCATCCTTTTATGATGACAACATTCAGACCACAATCAGAGAACCACTTAGTTCATTTTATAGTAATTTCATGAAGGGCCTCTAGATCAGACATGACAGCAGGGTTTTAAAGGTCATGGTCCATGGTTAGGCCCTGAGAAGAGTGAAGTGTTCAGTGGGCTTCAGTTCAGAGTAGGAGCCCTCTCCGGTCGTAGAGTTGGGGTGTCGTCTCTAAAGTCATCCGTTTGAAGGTCTGCAGAAAGACAATACAGTAGATTGATAGATAAAGGGCGTGAAACTAGAGAAAATTTGTATAGAACATTGTAGAAATACCTAATAGTGAAGTGATCTGCTGGTTGTTTTCAGTGACAGACGTCTCTTCCTCGTCGTCCTCCCCACATTCAGCAATGTTAGCAGGTGGGATGCATTGTTCCAGGAACAGATCTTCATCTTCATCAAAGTCCATGTATTCTGGAGGCCAGCACAGCTCACCACTTTCCACCTCACTAACATCAATAGGCTCCACAACAATGGATGGCAGGCGCCCCCATCGCCTGTTGAACACAAGTTATAGTGCCCTCGGGACCCAAAACTACCTCCACTGGATCTGGGGAGATCTGCAAAGGAAAATAGATAAAGGATGATACAACAAGGTGAAATCTAAAAGACTTTATAGTCTCGAATTGTGTTTGCATTACATTGGTTCCTGTTTGAGGCTAGTCTGTTGGCATCATGTGATTGAAGAAGATTTCAACACATTTTTGTGCCACAATCTGAGTCATCGCTTCCTTTTCATCATCTCTGTTACTTGAAACCAGTGAACTGCCGTTATTCACAAATAAGCACAAAATGTGGGTGAGCATAGATAGAATTTTACTGATTCAGTTTAAAGATCACTAGTGTTCTGCAAGTGCTTTAAAATAAATAATGGAATTTACTGAGAGCAGTCATTTATAGAACAATATACAAGTACAAGTGGCAATTTTTTTTAAATAGTGTGGCCTTTGGAGACAAGAAATAATAGGGGTAGATTGATGGATGGATATGTAAACAAAAATTCATTTTCTATGTATTATTCTCATATTTAACCTCAACTCTATTTTCTAGCTTCTTTTATTTGTGTTGTTGCATGTGTGTATGTGCGTGATGTAACACTTCTAAGAGATACTGGACTATTGTACCAGACATAGCTATCTCCAAACTTGACATATTTACATTTACATTTACATTTATTCATTTGGCAGACTCTTTTATCCAAAGCGACTTACAAAAGAGGAAAACACAAGTGAATATCTTAAGGAGACAGTGGTACGAAAAGTGCCATACTACAAAGTTTCACTATCATCAGAATAGTATACAAAATAGATTTAAGTGCAAAAATAATTGTAATAATTTTTTTTATTTTTTTAGTGACTTGTTAAGTGCTCTTGGAAAAGATGTGTTTTTAGCTGTTTTTTGAAGATAGAGAGTGAGTCAGCTTCATGGATTGAGTTGGGAAGGTCATTCCACCAACGTGGTATGATGAAACTGAAAGTCCGGGAAAGTGTTTTGGTGCCTCTTTGTTTTGGTACGACAAGGCGACGTTCCTTAGCCGACCGCAGGCTTCTGGTGGGAACGTAGCTCTGCATAAATGTTTTTAGGTATGCTGGAGCAGACCCAGTGACTGTTTTGTATGCCAGCATCAGGGCCTTGAATTTAGTACATGCATGAACCGGCAGCCAGTGGAGAGAGACAAAGAGTGGTGTAACATGTGCTCTCTTAGGTTCATTAAAGACTAGATGTGCTGCTGCATTCTGGATCATTTGTAGAGGTCTAATAGCGCATGCAGGAAGGTCCAGTCTAGTTATGACAAGTGACTGAACGAGCAGTTGTGTGGCATGTACAGAGAGGAAAGGTCTTATCTTCCTGATATTGTAGAGTGTAAATCTACATGATCTTGCAGTCTTTGAGATCTGGTCTGTGAAATTTAGCTCATCATCAATGGTTACCCCTAGATTGCAACTCAACCCAGCCAAGACCTAGAGTTCGGTCTTGGCTGGGTTGAGTTGCAGGTGGTGTTCCTTCATCCAGGCTGAGATGTCTGTCAGACAAGCAGCGATTCGAGCGGTCACTGTGGTGTCGTTGGGCTGGAAAGACAAGTAGAGTTGCATGTCATCAGCGTAGCAATTGTAAGAGAAACCATGTGACTGGATGATGGGTCCTAATGACGTTGTGTATATGGTGAAGAGAAGTGGCCCAAGCACTGATCCCTGAGGTACCCCTGTAAGTAACTGGTGTGGCTTGGATACCTCCCCTCTCCAGGCTACCTCAAAGGACCTGTCTGAGAGATAGGAGTTGAACCAGCCAAGCACAGTTCCGGTGATGCCCAGTTTAGAGAGGGTGCAGAGTATGATCGATGGTAATATGCATTTATGCTGAAACAATTAACCAATCAGAGTCTTACATGGATGGTGCTACACAATTCTCAGGAGTCAGGGGGTGCATCAGACTTCCTGGAAGCAAAGTGCTTACAAGTTACCAGATAGATACTGTACAATTAATTTTTTCTAGAGGAAGAATGAATCACTGTATTATGTAACATTTGTCTAAATTATATCTTGGAAATAATCTGCATATATTACTTTTTTACTACTCCGTCACCCGGCAGATGGCAGTGGCGCTCCCCAGGGTGGACGGCAGTGTCAAGGACTCTGCGACGGGCATCCCTCCTCCTTCCCGGGTTTCGGCACAAATGTACCACTGTTAAGGATGGGCAAGGAGGAGGCGAGAACCGGCTTTTCAATATAAATAATATTTAATGAAACTCAAAACCAAAACACACAAACATAAACACACACATCACGGACATGCCTGTAATTCTCTCTCTCTCTAACCATCTTCACCGGCCGCTTTTATCCCTCGCGCGCCTCATCAGGCCGATTGGGACCGGGCGCGCGATATTCCGACCCGGCCCAGCCCCCCTCCGCTCCACAGCGATGTTTATTACGAGCTGCCCTACTTATTTCTGAATAAAATCCCACATTTATATAGATAATCATCTTCAGATTATCGATGCTTGAAAAAGGCATCAGTCCCAAGCCTAATAAACAGCACATGAGTTGACCCTAATCAGGCTAATCAAGCCTCCGAGAGGGATAAAGCCCGACATTTATGGACAGTTGTCTGACACCTTTGTGTGTGTGTGTGTGTGTGTGTGTGTTGTGTGTGTGTGTGTGTGTGTGTTTGTCTTTTTGATTCAGTTTTATATTAAACTATTATTTATATCGTCAAGCCAGTTCTTGCCTTCTTTCCATTAACCCCCTTTACACTGGTGCTGAAACCCGGGAAGGAGGTGGGATGCGCCGTAGTGGACTACCATCTACCTGAAAGGAGCACGGAGGAGCCAGGCCGCCTGGAAGCAGAGGAACAGCTGCTGACCGTGTGGAGAGGAGGGGCTCCCAACCAACCGCCTGGAGCGGTTACCGGTGCCAGGGGCAGGGGAGAACCCTACCGTCCACCAAAAATGTGGCGGGGCATTCCGTATGCCAGGGGCCGGAGGATTGCCTCCGATCCACCTGTGGAGGCACGGCTGTCATCCGCGTAATAGGGTTGAGAAGTGGCCGGGGACCAAGCTACGGCATTTTTTTTTCTCTTCTCTCTCTCTCCACTCTCTCTCCCCCACTGCCGCTATGCATTGGCCTTTCCCTCTCTTTTAAATTCTACTTTGTTTTTTAGTGGGTACTGCACTGTTACAGGGAGTACCCCCTGTGTTTTTAATTATCCCCTCCCAGATTCAGGAAGGCAGGGATGACCTGCCAGCAGACGGGGCGGAAGGCCCGCACAAACAGGAAAAGGGGAGGGGGGTATGTATGCCATGCCAGGGGCTCCCTAGCCTGAGAGAACGAGGGAGGAATGTGGCAGGGCGGAGAATGGGGCTGGGTCGGGTCATGATGCTGCACACCCTGCCCCTTATCAGGCTAATCAAGCCTCTGAGAGGGATAAAGGCCGACCGGTGACAGCAGTGCGAGAGAGAGAGGGAGAGATTCCGACACCTTTGTGTGTGTTTGTCTTTTCTCTTCAGTTTTATATTAAACTATTATTAATATTGTCACGCCGGTTCTCTCTCTCTTCCATTAACCCCCTTTACAATGTATCATTACCTGATGTTAATACAGTGGTATACGAATAAGTTAGTAATGAAGTACTATAGTAGTTGATAATGAAGCACCATGTAGGTTCAATTAATGTGGTAGTGATATATCATTCTAGGTAATTCTGCTTACCTGTGAGAAATTGTTCCACTCTCAAGCCCCTACTTAGAAACACTGAGGCCCGGATTGCAATGCTTATAACACAAAGTCAGGGAGCGATTGAATCCAAAATGGATTATGTCCTCATATAGTAATTTTTCATTAGCAACAGATTGAATAGGATACAATGTCTGAAACAGACAAGTACAAAGTAGAAAAGTGTCACTTTTCTATCAGTGCAAGCTTTTCAGAAAGCAACATATCACAATCTACCGTGTTTTTATTCCCCCATGCTGTGCTGGGATGCTGAATTGGCTTGTCGCTCTATCAATTATGTCATGCTTAATAAACTTTGAAACTAAAGTCACATTCAAAGGGAGCATCTAATATGTTCTAATGCCCTACCTACTACATATAAATAAATAAATAAATATATAAATATTTTGACTCAAAAAGCTAAATTGGGGCCACATGGTGAAAGAGAAGCTCCAAAGTTTGCTGCATTGAGAACTTTTTAACTAAACAACTTATTTTTTATTTGTAGCAAGTTGTTGCTTACAATGACATCACTGTAACGTAATTTTATAATTTACAAAAAGTCATAGAAGTATGCCAAAAATCATGCAAAATCCTTTATGCATTTTAAGACTGGCACAAAATTGTCTGCATCACTTCCGGAAAAGAACTCTGCGAGAACCAACGTCATAAAACTCACACAGATGAGCATCTCCACCTAAGAGAACACTCCCTAATTTTTAAGGACCATAAAACACAAATCTCACATCTGCACTCTATCTCACCTCAGGCCACTTTAGGATGACATATCCTGTTCTCACAAATCTCTCTAACATCTCTCTTATGCCCAAGACTAAGTTATGACTTTTACTGTTCTGTAATGCAAAAGGTTTTCTGGTCATACATGTTTGGTACCATACAAGAGGTCTTACAACTGGTAAAACGGTCTCATTCCCTTTAAGCAAAGTCAAATCACAAGTAAGATTTAAGAACTTAGTAAAATACTGTATTCTATCAGGGGCATGACCCCTCCCAGATCTCTCCCAGAGACCATCTGCTGTATGCAGATTAGGTGCATTCCTAGAGTTCGGTCTTGTAGGGAGGGGGACCGACACAGTATTAGGCTGGTGGTCAGGGACAGACTGGCCATAGGGAGAACAGGGACTTTTCCCAGTGGTTCGGCTGCGAAAGGGGACCAGTCGGGGCGAACGTGTGGCAATAAGCTGAAATGGTTTATGCTGAATGGGCCGTTTTCTCTTCCCAGTCCACCCCTGCAAACGGTTTTAATGTTGTGGTTGATCGGTACAACGATCACCAATTATCTGTTGTCCAATGGCTGTGTTTCTTTGCCCACTCTAGCCTTTTCTTTTTGTTTTTCTGTTTCAAAAGTGGCTTTATCTTTGCAATTCTTCCCATAAGTCCTGCACCCCTGAGTCTTCTCTTTACTGTTGTACATGAAACTGGTGTTGAGCGGGTAGAATTCAATGAAGCTGTTAGCTGAGGACATGTGAGGCATCTATTTCTCAAACTAGAGACTCTAATGTACTTATCCTCTTGTTTAGTTGTACATCTGGGCCTTCCACATCTCTTTCTGTCCTTGTTAGAGCCAGTTCTCCTTTGTATGACTGTAGCGAACACCTTTGTTTGAAATTGGCAATTTCAAGCATTGTATAGCCTTCATTCCTCAAAACAATGACTGACTGATGAGTTTCTAGAGAAAGCTGTTTCTTTTGCCATTTTTGACCTAATATTGACCTTAAGACATTCCTGTCTATTGCATACTGTGGCAACTCAAAAACAAACACAAAGACAATGTTATGCTTCATTTAACAAACCAAAGAGCTTTCAAATTGCTAATTACCAAATTAGCAATTTAGCATCTTTACTCAAGGATAAGGTGTTGGAGGGATGGCTGCTGGAAATAGGGCCTGTCTAGATTTGATAAAAAAAAATGACTTTTTTCAAACAAAAATGCCAATATGATGTTCAAATGCAGTACCTCAGTAGATGGTTGCTGTGTATATAATATGTATTATTATATTAATATATAATTAAAATAAAGTATTAGACTAAAAGTACACCTGTAAAATCTATTTCCTTTTCTCTCTACATTTTTATAACTCTCCTAAAATGAAACTCGTACAATTCCTGGAACTTTGTTCCCTTCTCAATCAAAGCGCTCGTGCTTGTTAAAGAGTAACGTGCTGTCATTGCAACCATTTTACACTCCGTTTCCATTTGTCCTACGAAGGCATTTTCACAGGGCAAATATACTATTTATCAAATCTACTTTTATTATGTATCGTATTTTAATGGGGATATCATTTATTACAGCTGACAGTTATGTGAGCAAACCAGGTTTGAACATCAACTGTCACAATATCAAATTGAAGTTCACAGGTTTTTAACTCTTCTGTGTACAAATCTGAAGGCTGCTTATTGGATCAATACATGTAGACATCATATTATGCGACTACGCATTACTTTACAGAGAGCTTATGAACTACTAGTTAAGTCTTGCCTTAAGAACAGGTGGTGCAACCAAATTAAGCACTGACTTAGTTACAAACTAACTAGTAGTTACTAAGCCCTTAGTGTGAATTTTACATCCTAACTTGCGTGAGAACTTATGCACAGCTAGTGCAACCCTACTCAGGTGCGCTCACAGCTGCTCTTATGTACACAAAGATGTCTCACAAAGATTAATTGATGCTTAAATTTCATCACACAACACTATCCAATGGCTTCAGAAGAATTTAAATATAAGGCATGAGTGATTATGAATGATTTATTTATTTTTTTAATGAGTGTGAGTACACCAAAGTAATTTTCTGAAAGGGAGGTGTGCAGGAGCGGGCGATCGTCTGGCGGAGAGTGTGTCCCTCGACCGCTCTCGGCCATTCAATAACATATAACATAAGCTATGAATGTAACTATTGATCTGTGAGACCAAAGTATGACTGCCACTACGGTCTAAATGGAATGATAACCTGCCTTCCCCCTTTCCTCGAGACCTTATGTAAACAAAGTCATGCGCATGGTCCCGATGGCGGAACATCCCGCACTATAAAAGCCGGTTGAACTTCCGGCTCGTCCACTTACCTTGAACGCCCCAGTGTTCTGAGCGACAAGGATAGTGACGGTTATCCTTCGGTCTCACAGATCCATAGTTACATTCATAACTTACTATCTGTTTCAGATTGTCGGCAGACAATTTGTCGGACCTGCTGTGAATGTTGAATTTAATTGAATATAAATGTTTTTCGACATAAATATGCACAGACAGACGTCTTTGACCACTTGATACATACCTCAGGCCGCTTTTAAAAGATGCGGTGTTAAGTTACAACTCTGAAGAGGAGATGCTCTCTGTCATTCAGCTGCTGCTCTGCTGTTTTGAGCACAAACGCGTCATGGACCCTTTCTTTCGCTAAGACCCATCTGCGCTATTTTTAGTTGTTACGATTTAAGCTTTGACAAGGAACTGTTATTGAAGGATGGGGCATTAAAAATACTTGGACATGATCGCAAAAAAACTTGAGTAAACCGTTTAATTCATGAATATTTAATATGTCATTATGACTCATGTGCTGACATCCTGTTTACACTGGGTGCGTCTGTTGATGACACAAACTTTCTAAACAATTTATTTGTGTTGTTGGCTGTAGTAGCGCCAGCATGTGCAGCGCAAATGGAATGGAACATCTGTTTACTGTCAGAGCAACATGACACACCGCAACGTATGCTCCCATGGTGGACAACATCATTGATTATGATGGATTCAGTTGCTTTTGATGCGATGTGACTCTCGTGTTCCTTGTAGACAGGGTGTGAGTGTTAACAGTTGTGCTTGAGATGAACAGTTTAATATATTCAGATGCAATGTGTTGGATGTGCGTTTTGTGTAAACCCTGATATTTCATATTATAATGTTTTGGTGCTTATTCAGTTTCTTCCTGTTGAGTTTAAAAAATTTCTCTATTCAAGGGGCTGTATAATGTTAGCCAAACAGTGGGCATTTACATTGAAGTTCTAAGGAGTTTGTCTTGGGCCAAATTCGAGCGTTTCATATAGAGGGCCAGAAACAGGGTGGAAAATTATCATATTTTACTAGATTATGACTGTTGTAATGAAAAAAAAAACATTATTTATCAGTGAACTTCGGGGAAGGTAATACAATTATAAAAAAAAAAATGTATGACCCATTTCATTTTTGAGCATTTCATGACCCCTTTATGACTGTATGGACATTGACTCTTTATGACATTGTATGGACATACTTGATATTTCTTAGAATTCTGCACTGTGGGCGTAATGTGATAAAGTCCAGTGATTTTCGAACATTTTAATGCCGAGGACCCACAACTTAAATATGATTATCCCCTTGTGAGACCCTATTTGTGAGAAAAATAGTGATATTATAAAGACATGTTTGTAAAACTAAATAATTGACTTTAATGTTGTCATTGTAGCCTACCAAAGTCAAATTAAATTATTAAAATATTTTTTAAATTATATTAAAATATAATTTAAAATAATTAACTTTTTATTAAGTTGGGTTAGATGTATAAACTTAAAGAGAAACATTTTCACAATAATTTTCGTATGAATTTGTATAACGCTTAATACACAATAAATATTGTTCTGAAGCAGCTATACAGAGACTGGTGAAATATCAAACCATGGTCTTCAGTGCCATTTGTGTCCAGGAGGAGGCGCCATTGTCCATTGCTCGTGTACTGATTTCCAACATCTATAATAGTTTACTGCAAGTTTCTTTTTATATATATATATATATAAACTTGATGGTGATAGAGTGATTGTGAAAGAGAGCAACAGTAACAGCGGCTGTCACAAAGCTGTTGCTGGAGCAGGAACTAAGATAGTGTGGTTGTCATGGTAACCAACAGGAGGAGTAATTGAGGGGGAGATTGTCATGAATGTAGATTGTGAGAGTTGCTAGCCAGGAGCCCATAATAAACACCCAACTCCGCATCACAAAATGCTCACAGTTCATCATTTTTGGGACGAAGGGAGTGTTATTCAATGGGAAGGATGTTTAGGAAGGTATTTGAGTATTATACGATTTTACGCTATACTGTACAGTAATTGGCTTGTGTTGTGAGGGCTCAGTAGGTGTTGGATAAAATTCGGTATTTTTACTAATTTTGGACTTTGGACCTAAAAAGCATTAAACTTTTGCCAGAGTGTTGCTTTACAGTTGGTAAGGTGTTCTGAGTCATTTTTAGCATGTTGCTATGCAGATGCTAGGGTGGGTTGTTGTTTGGTGATTCATGTTAAATAACCATTTTTAAATAATATTCTTGTCCTCATGGTTAGGGTCCCTGATTTAATGTAAGTTCATAGGGATTTATTTTATTTTTTTCTCTCACTTGAGGGGTATCCGGCATGTTTGTAGCACAGGTGGTGCGGGAAGCTACGTGCTGAAGTTTAATAGTTTAGGTTAGGGGTACAATGTCACTCTCAAACATGTCTGAGTTGTTGTATAACCGATATCTCCGTTAGGCAGATGTTAGGGACTGACAACCTCAGTCACCATTCACTTTTTTGTATTAAAAATGTTTTTTTATGAAAGTGAATGGTGACTGAGGCTGTCAGTCCTTATCATTCTGCCTAACATCTCCATTTGTGTTCCATGGAAAAGTAAAGTCATATTGGTTTGGAATGACATGATGACCTAAAAATAGTTCTGCCATAATGTATAATAGCTAATATGTATATAATGCTGATTACCACAAAAAAATATTTGCACTCGAAGAAGCAAAAATCAAAGTCTCAATAAGGCAATTACAATGGAAGTGATATGGCCAGTCTATAAACCTTATAATACACACTGTTTCAAAAGTATAGCCACAAGACAAACATTATAAATGTTAATATGATTTTAGTGTGCTAAAATCTTTATTTTACATGATTTTTGTGTGATGAAACAGGGTTTACTGGTGGTACATTTTCAGCAGGACAACAAATTTTTTACTAGAAAAGTTTGTAGATACAAACTCTGATTTTGGCTTGAAAAAGTCTTGTCTGAAAGTTTTGCTAAAAAATAAATAAATACAAATAAAATGATACAATGTTGCTAGCATGTTTTAGCACATGTTTAGGCATTGTTAGCATGATGATAGCATGTTGGTAGAATGTTTTCACACTTAGCGAGGCATTGATAGCATGTTTTAGCACTTAGCTAGTCTTTGCTAGCATGTTTTTACATGCTGCTAGCATGTTTAGCACTTAGCTAGGCATTGCTAGCTTGTTTTAGCATGTTGGTAGCATACAGCTAGGTATAGCTAAATGCTAGCATGTTGTTTTACAGCATGTCAAAACAGCCAAAAGGGGTGTGATGAACTTGGTGGATGTAGCTTAAATCCTCTAAAGCAGGGTTTTTTGAAACAAGGACCCCTTTCATAACCTCAAATTGTTTGCGGACCCTTGCACCACCACCAACACAACATATATGATATTATTTACAAGAAATATAAAAATACGTTTAAATACATATGATATAAAGCTTTGGGCACTGCTGTCCTTCTGTGTTGGGCTTTTGTGTGCAAAGTGTTTCAATTATATTTACATCCAGTTATTGTACAGCAAGTCACATGTGAGATACAAACAATTCATATCAAAGACAAAAAACAAACACCATAAAATTAAGTTAGGGAGACAGTCCGTTGCTCAGCTGAGGTTTTAGCGCCATCCGCAGGAGGAAACATCACTGAGGACACTTCAAAGCTCAAACAGTACAGATTTTTTATAAATTATTATTGTTTCCTCTTATAGTCAAAGCATGAGTTTACACATGAGTAAAGCAGCATATTCTTCTGATGAAATACTAACAGTTGTGGATTGATTAGTTTGTTTTATTTGTTACTGTAATATCACATTATTGTTGATAATCAAACAACAGTAATGATAGGATAACACAATTTAATCATCATTTAATGTTTCAAATAATTTATTGTTAACTGTCACTTTTTTCTTTTCTGCGAATAAGGAAGAATTGGAGAATAAAACGTATTCCTACATCTCTTTTCCATTCTGCAGCGAATAGGATGCGATCACATTAATGGCAAATATACTGAAGTGTAAAATTATAATGCATAAATACAATGAAATTAACTAACTATTAGAAAGATGGTATGATTTAAAAAAAAGGACACTGTGAGGAAATGTATGATCGCGTTTGACATGAACTTGGATCCTCAATTGTCATATTATACTAACTTATAACTTATTATAACCCCAGTTGCACACTTAATCTAGCCAGATTAAGCAAACTAATTATAAGTATATGAATTCAGAAACGGGGACCGTGCTAATCCAGAACTGGCCAGCTGTGGCTTGTAAATATTCACACTCATTGCGGTAGATATAACTTGAAATGCATGTTGTTAAACCCCTTTTTGTTTTACTGGATGAAGCAACAGCTCTGTCTCAATGTTTGATGGATAATGTCCAATGTCATACGCAAAAACTCCTGTAAACATTCATTTCATTTTGAAGCGAGATTCAGTCACCAAACAGAGAAGTCGCAGTTACTATGAGAATAAGCAGATTTTCCTACACTTAAATTTGAGGTCCAGAATCTACAACATTTGTATATAGTTCAAGTTCTTTTATTTATATAGCACATTTAAAAACAGCATCAAGGCTGACCAAAGTGCTGAACAATACAAAATTACAAAAACACACAACAAAATCCCCGGGGGTCCGCATACCCCAATTTGAGATACGCTGCTCTAAAGGAGTCATTACAGGAAATCACTTCTGAATGTGTGTCAATGAGAATTTGGGCCTGTTCGGAAGTGGGAATTCCGATCAGTTAGGAAAGATAGAGCACACTATTCTAGATCAGTTTGAACTTCCTGCAGGAAAAAAAATGTTCTTTCAACAACACAGGGTGCTGGTGTGCTGGGGTTTCAACAAGGCTTTTTACTAACGTAACCAGCAATACTCTCATGGTTAACCAGCAAAAGCGTTTTAACCATTCTGGTCATCCATCTTCATCAGTAAAGCTTTGCTAGTGAACAACATACTGTAGCTATGCTGGTCCACCAGTACCAAACCAGCCTAGACCAGCATGGAAACTGCATGCTGGTTAAGCTCGTCTTTCTAGCAGGACTATCTGTGATGAGACTTCAAATGATGTTTCTGTGTGATTGTTCCTCAAGAAGACTGACGCAGCAGAAAGAGTATTTGTTGAAAGCTTTGTGTCCATTTCAGAGAGAAAGGTGGAGCATGTGAGTCTCGTCACCTGTCGTCACAATGTGAGTACCCTCCCTTCCACTCTCCCTCTCTCCCTCAAACATGCTCAGTCCCTCCATTCCAACAATTTTCCTGTCTCTCACACACACACACACTCTCGCATTCAAGCTGCGGCAAGCAGACGACTCTAATCCATTCAGCTGCTCTCAACCAGCATATGTGATACAGTGGAACTGAGAGAATCTGAATTTGTGACGAGGAAAGGAGCTTTCGATCGCTTTCATGCAACGCTACATACTTCCTCTTCTCCTCCTCCTCGGAGTGAGGGGGGGACTTGGGACCCATCTAACTCCGATCCTCAGCCCTACCGAGACCCCCAGCACACTGGCAGACCCCTGTGAGGGCGGACCCTGTCTGAACGGGGGCGTCTGTAGTCGGGTGGGAGATGCGGAGGACAGTCAGAGCACCCAAATGCAGTCTGACTTTTTTGCTTACACCTGCATCTGCAGTCAGGGTTTTACTGGACAGAACTGTGAGGTGAGAGTTTGTACTTGTAGTGTGTGTACTTATGGGGGTGTGTGTGTGTGTGTGTGTGTGTGTGTGGCTGTACACTTAGTAATAGAGTGCAAATCATGCTCAATAATGTCTTAATTTTTGTGTGAGGTTTAGGGGTAGGGTTAGGAGATAGAAAATATAATTAGCTCAGTATAAAAAACAATAGAAGTCGATGGAAAATCAGCACCATGTTGGAAAAACAAATTGTGTGTGAGTGTGTGTTTGTGAAAAGGTCTGTAACAGCTCATGTGCTGTCGGTGAGATGTGAAGGAGAGTGCTGCGTTGCTGTGGCAACAGACAGGAGAGGAGAGGTGGCTGTGAGTGTGTGTGTGTGTGTGTGTGTGTGTGTGTGTGTGTGTGCGTGTGCGTGTGTATTTGTGTATTTGTGTATGTGTGTGTAAGAAGTAAAGATCATAGCATTACTGTATGTGCTGCAGTTTGTATTGTATAACCTGGAAAACCTTTATATCTTGAGTCATTTATCACAGCATTTCTAGATGATCAACACAAGACAGCAAAAAAATTATTCAGTCCGCCACCTTTTTTGCTTCATGCAAGTATGCAGTGTTCACCTCCTTACATCATCTCAGTTTTGCAACCTGCTAGTACAGGACAATTACGCTTTCTGTAAGAGTGGTGATGCAATCCAAAATGTAGTTTACAGAGATAGGTCATAGTTCTTAGAAATGCATATGCCCATATTAGATTTGATAGATAGTGTAGATTTATAATTGTATTCAAGATGCATTCGGAAAGAGTGAGGGAGTCCTTGTGAAATATAGAAGCAAAAGATTGTTTAAAGGAAAATTCTGGGTTCAATACAAGTTAAGCTCAATTGACAACATTTGTAGCATAATGTTTATTACCACAAAAATACATTTTGACTCGTTTTGTCTTTTCTTTAAAAAAGCAGAAATCGAGGTTATGAGGCACTTACAATGGTATGAATGGGGCCAGTTTTTGAGGACTTTAAACAAAAATGTGAAGCTGATAATTAAATTGTGGTTTTTACAGTTGTTTTAGGGTTTTAGTGTTCACGCCATTATGTCATCATCAGGGTCCGGAAAGAACTTGGTGGCTTGTAGATGAAAAAATTTACCAGTCAGTCAGATTTCTTACCGGACATTTCTTTTTTGCATTTTACAAGTGGATTTTACAGACGTATGAGACTAATAAATAATACTGAATGCATGTTTAAAAGTGAACTGCATTTTTAAAGAATTGCATTAATTTATTATTTATGAAATATTTAATTGCCAGATAATCCATTTAGAATATTTTTTATAGATATTCTATCTAAAAGCCTAACTTGTATGGAGCTGGGGCTTCACTTATTACAAAAAAACAAAATTAACATTTTAAAGTACATGTTGTCATATGAAGTAGCTCTCATAAGCCTGAAGTACACACAACAGAGTAGCAATTCTTGGTTTACTCTGAGTGAGTCAATTAATGAATTCAGCTTCAACAACATTCATGAAACTGTTTGATTCACTAAAAAGAGCCGGCCCAATGGAGTCATTTCTTTGGGAATCGGACTACTGGTAGTGCTTTATGTCTTGTTTTGCACTGTGGATTCAGTAGCAGTGTTGCTGTGGTGCTTAATAGTAATACAGGAAAGACTGTCTGAGTATTTTAGTCTGGTTTCCTGTCCACATCACCAGAATAATGCATGTTCAAGAACAGTGGCAGAGCTAGGGGGTGGCTAGGGGTGACCATGGACCGAAGCCTTACCACACCGTTGGCCACCCCACTTGCAATTGCCACTATGATAATTTTTTGTCTTGTGAATAATTTAGATTTTTAGAGGTGGAACATCTCTGTACAACCGCAACACACAGGAGACTTAACGTGCGTACACCAAGGTCGCCGCACGTCTACATCCCGGGTGTTACTGCATCCACACCCCACCATATCAGCTCCCCGCTGCCTGAAAATTTCTGTGCCACCACAGACTGATCGCTGGCCCCTGCCCGGTCACCCATGTGAAAAACTCCTAGCTTCGCCCCTGTTCAAAAACCATTAATGAAACCAAATGTAATGAAAATCATTAAGATTGTATTATAATGCATTCATTACCAGAGAATTAGTATGTGTGGTGGTGGGTAATTAAAACGTAGTCACAAATCCACTGTAAATCCAAGAGTGGTCTTCCCTTCATCCTGAATCCCGATAACATGAAAGCTCCTCTACATACTTTAATTTTGCTTCATCGTACTGATGATTGTCCATGCCCACTGGCGTGGAAAAAATCATCTCAGCCCCACTCACCACACCAGAGAACTTCCACTTCAGGGTGAGTTTGTAATACATCAAGCCAGTGTATATTTGCTACTATTAGCTTTCAGTACACAAGCAATGATGTAATCTTAAATATGTGCAATTACAGTTGGAAAAATGGCAGTTTAATTTTCAAATGCCCAAAGTATACAAACAGTGTTGATTTTAAATGTTTGCTTACCCAGCCACAGAATTGCCACAAAGAATGCTTGCAGTCATCATTTGAAATCTGGATTATAAGCACTGAATCCACGTTCGATCACCACGCGCCACGTGCTAATAAGAGCCGCTCTATGTATACACCTGTGTTACTGACTGTTCTGTAGGCCTACAAAGCCCCCCTGAGGACAAAACTAGAACATGTAAAACTATTTTACAAGCTGACACAAACTGATAGAAAGCAAAAAACATCTGCTAGAGTGGCCTGTGACGCTGCAAAATTCACCAGCCTAACAAAACTTTTACCCGCATTTGGCACTTGGTGGGTGTTCATTTCAGACCCTGGTCATCATTGCAACAGAGTTGTAAAATTGGATATAACTTTACACAGAAAAGTTTAGCAAGCGATTTCTTAACACTAAAATCATATTAGCATGCACATTGTTTACATTTTGTGGCTATACTTTTGAATCAGTGAGTATTTTAACATTCACTTTTAACCATTGTAAGTGCCTCATTGTAACCTTGATTTTTGCTTTTTTTAAAGAAAAGGAGGGATGAGTCTAAATTAATTTGTGTGGTAATCAACATTGTGCCACAAATGCTATCGATTGAGCTTAACTTGATTAGAATCCTTAATATTCCCTTAATAAAAGGTCTCATTGAATCATGTTGCAATACCTTATTTTTAGGATGCTCGTTGTATGTATTTTGGCACTTTTCTGGTGAAATGTACTCTAGACAACAATTACTTTTATTTTCTTTCAAATTTATTATGAGTAAAACGGCAGATTATCAGTTCATAAATACTCACTTTTCACCCTGTTCATCACACAATGCTATCTTATGACATCTAAACACTTTTACTATAGTGCATGACTTGTAAGGCGATACATTTTAATGTTTGCATTGTTACAAATCTAACTACATTTACAAGCTTGTTCAAGTACAAGATGATTTTCGCAGTAGCTCAACTGATATCACGTTTCACTTGTGACATACAGAACTAGGGTACGAGTCATATGAGTTGCGTTGTTCATCTCACATTTGCTTTTATGACACTATCTGTTTGGTTTAAGGTATAGGGAGGAGGTAGGTTTGTGTATATAAAACCCAATAGAGCATCAACCTTAACAACCTCATTGGGGAGAACATTTAACTCGCCTTTAGTGCCACTCAGTAGACAAAAAATATCATTTGAATCAGGCTTCACAGTTAGTAAACTAATTATAACAGAGCCTGAATCTGAACAACACAGTTAGACACAGTTTTGGCCTCTGACCTAAATAACACCAAAGTGTTCTCAACAGAAATGCACAGGAGAGCTGTCTTGCTAAGTGCACATGCAGACTCTCTGTGAACAAGGTGACCACATTGCAAAACAACAGGTGGCAAAACAACATGAATATCAAATTGTGTTTTTATTGCGTATGTCTACACTGAATTGTGAAGGATTTACAATTGTCATTTTAGTACAACAGCCTGTTCTGTTGAGCAAAGAATGCAGAACATTTGCTTTTTGTGTGTAAAAGTGTAAAAATGCATCATTCTTCACTGTGGTATCAGGGACTTTTGTCCTTTCTTCAACCTCAATTAAGTCTTGTGTCTAAACCTGTGTCTGTGAGTTCATATGGTTCATTTGTATGCCCTTAAATGCAGCCAGAAAGGTTGCTGCTTTGTGATTGGTTAATGCCACTGACAAGGTTCACTGTGATTGGTCGGAGAGACTCTTGAAGTCATTGTGATGTCACTCAGTGTTCCATTTCCCCAGGCAAGGCTGGTGCTCTTCATTCACCCTGTAATGAGACAGCCATTTATCAAAACGTCAATAATGGTGCGGGCAATATGGTTGATGCTGAAGAAATTGGGTGTGGGAGATTCAGAAGAATCACTTTGTGGCTCAGTTTCAGAAATAAAAGTGTATCGTAATCACAAAGTGTACGTTTTGTCAGAGAAACTCAGTGACGCAGTGAAACTAAGGGTGACTAAGGATGGGTTGACATAATACATTTGCATTGTCACACTTGAGGGACTCCGTTAACTTCAATCTCAGGTGTTGTGCAGTGGCTGTTGCAGAACAATTGTGTATGAGTCACCTGTTCTTTCTGAGAACTGAAATTAAAAAGATAGGTCAGTTTGACAGGGAGAGAGATTGAGCTCTGAAAGAAATCTGTGTGTGTATGTGCAGTGGCATACTAAAGAAATAGTTCACCACAAAATTACAATTCTGCCATCATTTACTCACCCTCATGTTGTTTCAAACCCCTATGACTTTTTCTCTTCTTCCTCCTTTTTCCATATGATGGAAGTCAATGAAGGCTGGTGCCATCAATCTCCAAAATGACAAAAAGCACCATGTAAATAAAAAATAGTCAGTTCTACTCATGCTATATAAAGCCATACATACTGACATTTTTTGTTATCAAACTGCGGAAAAAAGTGCTCTGCTGTGAACGCTCGCTTCCTTGATGCAGTATGAATGACACAATGGAGTCGCTCTCCCTGCAATCTCAAACTACTTATTGTATTTTACTTAACTGAATAATTTGCATAAACTTAAAATACATTGTGACTATTTTTAGAATCAACAACTTTAATAGGATAGGGAAAGTGACATGAAATGAGAGGGAGATTTCAATATTCAATATTGTCATTTGCAGTGCTTCATGGGATTGTAGTTCATTCTCTCATGAAAGTTAAGTACACAGTCTTGTACGTTTTCTTTGTTTCAGATTTTCAAATACTTTTTTTTGCTTCAAAATAGTTTGTAGTGGTGCAATTCACCTCAGTGCTGGTTAATTTGGTTCATGGCTTAGAATGTTTTTATAAAGGATTTTGTGAAATTACTATTAGATCAAATGAATGGGAATAAATCTTCCAGTACCAACACTGTTTGACACATTGGCACGCCAATTTACGAATTTTGTAGTCCATTTCTGAACTTTGGTAATGGGGAAAATTAGCAGTAAACTAAGTTTTGGTCTGTTCCTCACACAAAGCGGCTTTTTTATGGCTATTTTAATATCTATTTTAATGATAATTTAATCTGTTGATTTTATGGTCATTCATTTTCATTCATTTTATAATTGTTTTATGCTGATTTTATGGCCGTTAATGATCATAATGCTGCTATTGTTTTATGCACTTAACGTGAACTTGATGTCTCAGTGTTTTTAATTAAAAACTATGGCCATGCACTCTCATTGCTGTTAGATTTAATGTGTATTTTATTAATGTAATGCCTAATGCACTTTTTAAAAATGTCATATGGAGCTCTTTTTGTTAGTATAATGGAATGCATGTTCTTCCTCTTTTTACTTTTATGTTAAAGTTATTATCCTGTGAATGCATGTGACATAAAATAAAATAGAATTAGATTGAAAATAATCCAAAAGTAATCCGTTTAGATTACCCCAAAATCATTACCTGATTTCAAATAAAAAATAATCCGCACAGCACTGCTCATCATAACTAAAATGGGGTCCAGATTTGGAACGATAAAAGGGTAGGTAAATGACTACACAGTTTTCCTTTTTGGGTGAACTAAACCTTTAAGGAAGACACTAAAGGTCTGGTTAGTAGCCATATCACCAGGGAAGCCTGTTTAACTGGCTGTGTTCTGCTTTTCTGTTCTACTCTTTCATCTCTTGGCTTTGATTTCAGCCTGTTAAGCAGCCATGGGGAACACATGCAAGAGAGCTTGACTGACCACTGCTTCTTCAAACCTTTCATATTTAATATTTATAGACACAATTTTAGGCACACTACAAATCTATAGTATAACCAGGATCTTAATTAGTTAAGGCTAACTAACCCTGTAAGTGAGTGAGTTTCATTAAAACAGGTATTTGAGGATAGACTAAATGAGTAAAATGGGAATTGACTGGACAAAATGAAAGGATAGATATTTTGGGGAAAACTGCTGCTTATGCACAAGTGCAAATGTGATTTGAGAGCTATGGAGAGGAATGTTTTTAGAGAATAATGACTTGACAAATCTATTATATGGCTTCTGAAGATTTGTAATATAGCACACAACTTCTGGACAATTTTTGGTATGATAATGGTACCATAATAATGCTTTTGTGTCCTCTTGTGAGCTTAGCATACAATATATCACCATTCACTTTTGTGTACAGAAAAGTGTGGCTTTACATTTTATCAGTTTGTGTTTTCCCTGGGAATTAAACCCACAACTTTGGCCTTACCAGTATCATCGATACTGTAAGGCTTCCATCTGCAGACTAGTTAATATTGATATAGGACATCCTAGGATCAGTGGCTGTTTGAGACAATTACACAATAATGATTAATAATAATTATACAACAGAATGGTGATTGATGAGCTCTCTCACATGCATGCACATTCACACACCCTTTTCCTCTATTAATAGTCAGATGACAGTGGGTTAGCAAGCTGATTGTGGGTGTATATCGGGAAAATTTTGTTCTCTCTTCACGCTCTCCTAAACACATGTATGCAACATAGCTCTTTTTGAGTGGATGTGTGATTATGCCATGCTTGTGATAAACCGTGCCATTAAACAATGGATGGTACAAAAACATCAACAGAAGTGTCACGTACAAAACACTCCAACATTACTTGATAATTTCTCTCCAAGTAATAATGATCCATGACTGAACAGTGATGTTTGATGGTTAAGAAACACATAAATTCAAACTAACAGTTCACACTGGTATCACATGGCTGTGGATCAGATATGCATTGGATTTGGGATCACAGAGGACCCTAAAACTAATTTGAAAAAACATATTTAGGCAATAAACTGGATTTGGGTCACGTCCATCAGTGATAACACTAAATTTAATTCTACTAGCATAAAATAAGTCTTAATAACAATTGGACCAGTAATGCATAATGCAAACTTTATCAAAAGTGAAGTGTGATCATTTATTAATTAACAATTTTAATCATTTTTTAAAGTTTAATTTTATTTTTTATTACTTAGATTAAGATGTTTCCTTTTAAATCTGGGGAGAGATTTTAGACTTGAGGTAGCTTTCTGAGCTTCAACAAATATAGAAAAAGAGAGAAATTGGAGGAGGTCTTTGTTGAGAGGTAGAGGAGCTTGGTCTTGTAAAGTCAGAAATGAAGAGTAGAAATACAGGGATTTTTGAGAGGTAGGCTGAGATACTGTCTGTGATTTCAGAGAGGGAGAATGGCATGTCTTCCACAGGGTAAACACCAGGAAAGCGCAGATCAGTAGATGGACAGCGCTACCATTGTAAAGATCAATCTGAAGTGGAATGGGCAATTTGGCTGAACAATTATCTTGCGACAGCTTGAAAAGCAAGCCACAACTGCTAATATCAGAGAGATTGGCCTAGGTCAGACTCTTGGAGCAGCAAAGTTAGGGATATAATAATGATAGAGGAAAGTTATGGCAGCAGGTCAGGTCACTGCAGAAGTACAATATTCTGGATAATTTTGGTTAGTGCTGGTCTATCATATCCAAAAAAATTTCAGTCAACCAGCAAGGTCTTTCTGGTATAGCTTGTTTACTATGGAACTATTGCTGGTTCAAGCTAGTTAAATATCCTAGAGGGGACACCAGCATTGCATGATGCAATCTAAATATACTCTACTGTATTTTGGTTACCAGCAATGCTGATCTTTTCAGCAGGGGTGAGATGTAGAGAGATGAGAAGATGTAGAAATAAAACCAATGAGTTTGTACTATGTTTTGGAGATCATTTCACAAGGTTCTGGATCTAGACAAGGACCATTTTTTATTGTGTCAAGACTGTGGGGGAGAAATACTCTGCAGTGAAGGTCTAGAGCTAAAAAGAGCTAAAGGTCAGGAATTTATTAATGAGAGTGAAAGCAGGTTAGGTAAGATCACATGTTTTGGAGGAGATGGGAGATTGATATTGGAGATTGAGTGACATTGATGAATGCTTCATCCTTTATTTCTTCTCATATTGAAAATCTTTGTTTCTGTCTTCTTGAGTATTAATTCACTAATCTCTCAAATCTCATTGATCTTCAAAGGTGCAAAGCCCATATTTTATCTGTTCTAATTATTATTAGTCTTCCTCTGACTGAGACAGCCCAGATGGTAGCTAGTCTAGCGTCACAGATTGTTCAAAGTTGCACTAACATTTATGCTTTTTACTTTTGAACCAAATGGCCTAAAATCTATTTTTGTTCCCCTCTGATTCATTGGCTCATGATGGTTACAAAGTATAGAATGGTTACAATTTCTACTTGATGTTTTAGAAGTTTCGAAAAGCCTACTTGGCCATATGTCAGATTTGCATGAAATTTACCTTGTATCATCTAGGGGCAATCTAGAAAAAAAATATTTAAAGCTTTTTTTATAGACCCAACAGTCCGTTCACATTTAAAGCTTCAACTAATTTAATGATGAGCTCACGAATGTGGTTGTGAAGCTATATCTTGGAAACACGGTAGCATGAAACTTGGTATATGTCATAGCCATCATATCCTTAGAGTACCTGTGAAGTGTTGGTACATTTCTTATAACTGAATAGTTTGGCCTAAAATTATGAAATTAGTCTCTTTGGATTCATTAGGGATTCATACATAGTCAGATGATACCCAATTGTCACGTGTAGGCCATATTTTTACATTTGTTGTAAAATTCAGCATTTAACAAATGCATTGGCATACTGTTGTGAAAATTGGTAAGCATCATTGACACCATGCTCTTAGGGTAAGTACAAATTTTGGGGCCAGCGTCACCTTGTGGTCAAAAGATATGTCGACATTTTTTAAAATGCTTTTGATGGTTTTTTTAGCTCCTGTGTCATCTGTCTGATTCACATGAAATTTGACATGTATCATCTAGTGACACTCACGACAAACATTTATTAAAACCTTTTGATATACCAAACGGTTCTTGAATAGCGCAGCAATGAACTAGATGGCAAGACGTCAAAAGGCTGTATTTCGACAACGCTTTTGCAATAGACATGAAACTTTGTATGATTTTGACAGCACCATATGAATTTGGTGACAGTATCACATATTATTCAAAACTAATTTGAATTGTAAAATAAACAATTCCACTTATGTTTTGAAAACTGCTTTTTTTCAAATCAGTAGGCTATCAGTGATGTCCAGTCATACTTGCTTACAAGCCATTGGTCTGCTTGGCCCCCGTAATTGCTGCTTGAAGCCATATTTTGAAAGGTTGTGTTCTTTGTTGGAATATTGTGTTCTTTGTTGGTTGGTATTGAAATGCCTTCTCAACTATGTAGCCCTCAAACTGCAGAGGAAGTGGTTTAGTGATGTCTCTGTGATTGCGAGTAATATATAGCGGGGGCTCAGAGGACAGATGTGTAATATGTTATGTATTCTGCAGTCTTATAGGAATTGTACTAATTTATTTACACCCTAAGTATTGAATATACTTTTATTGAAATATTTTACAGTTTGTAATCATGGTAAAGCCTATTAATTTATAATTTCTTCATTTGTATTTGTATCTGGAAGCGCTATTGTGTTGTTGTTACATTTGCTTCCACAATTCCCCCTCACCCGAATTCTGAACTCTCCACACACCTTCTATCCATCTCTCATTAAGATAGCTATAAATAGTCCTGGACTCACACTCTACCTTTGTGAAGTCTTGTCTTGTCACCAAACAATACTGAGCATTATTTACCTGCCTGATGTGTTTATCCTGTTGTGGCGGGGTGAGCAAGATGCACAATGGTTGCACCATTTACAATTTCGCACGCTGGCTGCTCAAAGTGGATGAACTGACACTCCACTCAAAGCCCATTACCGACAAGGATTATCACCAGCTCTCCAAACTGAGCTGGCGAGCCGCGATGACCAGCTAACTCTTGAACAGTTCATCCAGTCCATTCGTATTGACAATTTGATATGCTCTTGCTCACCACTGGCATCAGCTCAATTGACTTGTTCCTCCGAGACGCTCCCTTCTTCCGCTCCTGAACCCATGCTCGTCGGCTCACACCTATGGAACATCAACGAAGATGCTGCCTAGGTCTATGCGAATCTGGTCATCTGCTAGCCGACTGCCCTTGTCGTTCAAGAGCCTTTAACTACAAATCCCCTCCTGTGAGTCCCATTGTTAACTCTCAACTCTCCTTACTGGTTACAATAAGCTATAGCGGACAGACTGCTACAGTTACTACTCTAATTGACTCTGGTTCAGCGGGGAATTTCATTGATGCATCCCTAGTTCACACTCTGGCTATTGAGACCATACCTTGTATTCCCCCTTTGTATAGTACAGTGCTAAACGGATGTCCATTAGAGTCCGGCGCCATTGAGAATATAATGAAAACTGTAAGAAAGTAGGAGCTCTACACCACAAAACTCTTCAGCTATTTGTCACCAACTCTTCTAAAGACACTCTCATCCATGGATTTTCCCTAGATGGTCACTCCATAATACCCATAATATCTTGGAGGGAGGAAAACTCCTCGCCCTGTATGCTGTCTCTCTACAAACCTGCACAGAGAGCATGAAGTCCTCCCTGGCAATGTTCCTGATTAGTATCGAGACCTGAGTTATGTGTTCAGCAAAAAGAAAGCCACTAAATTACCTCCACATTGCCCTCAAGATTGCGCCTTTGATCTTCTCCCAGGTACATATCCCCCCAAAAGCCGTGTATATCCTTTGTCTCTTACAAAAACCAAGGCCATGGAGGAGTATGTGGAGGAGGCTCTGCCCTTAGGCTTAAACCAAACTTCTACCTCTCCTGCTGCTGCAGGTTTTTTCTTTGTTGAAAGAGGAATGGCAGTCTACGCCCGTGTATCGGTTACCATAAGCTTAATGACATCACAGTAAATTTTACTTATCCATTGACATTGGTACCTACAGCTCTTGAACAGGTGAGAGAGGCCAAAATATTCACCAAGCTGGACTTGCGCAGTGCCTATAAGTTTATTCGCATCCGCAAGGGCGATGAGTGGAAGACAGCATTCAAAACCAACATTGGACACTATGAATATCAGGTCATGTCCTTCAGGCATTCAAACTCATCTTCTGTATTCCAAGCATTCATGAATGAGATATTCAAAGACATCATCAACATCTACAATGTCTGGCAAAGAATCTGTTTGTGAAAGCAGAAAAATATGTGTTCCATGTCCCCACTATTTCCTTTTTAGGATATATACTGAGTGAATAGGGTGCTCGTATGGACTCTGCAAAGACCCAAGCGGTGGTGGAATGGCCTACTCCAATGTCTGTTAAGGAATTACAACATTTCCTAAGATTTGCAAACTTCTACAGATGGTTCATCTGCAACTTCAGTCTGGTAGTCGAACCTCTTTACTCCGGGGAAAACCACGTTCTCTGAAATGGACTCCCGCAGCTGATAAGGCATTTGCACTCCCATACTCAAGCATCCCGATCCTTCACTTCCCTTTGTGGTCGAGGTCGATGCGTCAGACACAGGTGTGGGAGCCGTTAACTCTCAGCATCATGGCTCACCTGTTAAACTGTTCGCTTGTGCATTCTTTTCCAGGAAACTGTCAACCGCTGAACACAACTATGATGTGGGAAACAGGGAGTTACTGGCCATGAAGGTGGCTTTTGAGGAACAGAGTCACTGGCTAGAGGGAGCCAAGCATCCGTTAGTGGTTCTAACCGATTATAAAAATCTCGAATACATCCAGGACGCCAAACAATTCGATCCACGTCAAGCCATTGTTCTTCTCCAGATTTCAGGCTCCAAGAATGTCAAAGCAGATGTTATGTCCCATATATACGCCAATTCCGTTCACTCTGAGACACCTACTTACATTCTTCAACCAACTGTCATTGTAGCTCCTGTTTGCTGAAACATCATGAAAGATATAGCAGAGGCTCAACAATCTGAGCCATATCCCCCCTGTGTCCTGATAATTGCACCTATGAGCCATCTGCCCTTCAATCCAATGTCATTCAGTAGGTTCACACTTCTCTAAGCTCAGGACACCCAGGAGAGAATTGCACTACTGGTTCAGAATAGTTTCTTGTGGCCCGAGTTAAACGCAGAGGTATCTACTTTTGTCCGCAACTGCGCCACATGTTCTGAGATGAAGTCCTCATAACACCTACCTGTGGGTCTACTTCAACCACTGCCGATTCCTCATCCGACCATGGTCACATCTTGCAGTGAACTTCAGAGTAACTGACCTCCCATCATTGCATGGTAATACTCCATCTTGTTTCTCACCTGCAGTTTTTCTAAAGCCTGTCATCTCATTCCTCTCAGCAAGCTCCCGTCTGTCCTGGAAACAGCTGAAGCCTTGTTCAATCATATGTTTCATATCTTTGGCTTGCCAGAGGATATTGTATCCAACTGGGGCCCTCAATTCATCTCCCATGTCTGGAAGGCATTCTGCGAGAGACTGAACATCAGTATGAGTCTCACTTCTAGTTATCACCCTCAATCCAACGGTCAAGTTGAATGTCTCAATCAGGAAACAATTCGCTTTTTACCTACATACTGCCATCAAAACCAATCTGATTGGAGCCAGGGCTGAATATGCACAAAACTCACTTCACAATCCATCCGCTGGCATGACCCCCTTCAAATGTGTGCTGGGGTTTTTATTTTTAATTTTTTTTGGAGAACCCACCGACCTCCCTGTTGTCTATCAAGAATTCAGAGAAGCAATCAAGTCTGGGATGCTGCCCATGTATATCTGCAATGATCTCCCTTATTCCATGTACCCTTGCTGAAACCTGTGGGCGGCTTTGGTCAACCTCCGATGGACGATCTGGTTCCTCCATCCCCACATGAGCTTGACGGCCAGATTGCCTACAGCGTCTGATCCCTTCGACCACGGAAAGTTACGATTACCCCTCATCAAGGGGGCCCTTCGGATTCCCCCTCATCCGAATTCTGAACTCTCCACACACTTGCTAGCCATCTCTCATTAAGATCAGTCCTGGACTCACACTCTACCTTTGCAAAGTCTTGTCTCATCACCGAACATTACTGAGCATTATTTACCTGCCTGATCTGTTTATCCTGTTGTGGCAGGGTGAGCAAGGGGCACAGTGGTTGTGGCGTAGAGAGGCATTTATTGGAAATATTAATAAAAGTAAGATGCACATAAAGTGTCCAATGGGAATAGTGTTTCAAAATATTGTGTCAAAGGGGGAATCTGGCATCCTGGCATGACAAGGGGCTCCATGAAGGGCGGGGAATGTCTGAGGAGTGGCCCAGGCATGAGCTGGGTCCATCGGCCCTTGGCAGGTGAGAGGGGAAGGTGGTCTATCCTCTAGCCTGTCAGCCGAGACGTGTGCTGTTCTCCCCCAGCAACTCATTTAATCTGTCTGGGGGTCTGAGGAGCGGGTCCGGCAGTGCATCTGACTCATCTGTACCCTCCCAGCACTGATCCCAGGCATGCGAAGATGCTAGTGTGTGCACACATGGAGATTTGAAGCCGGATCCTGGAGAAGAGGTGCATTCTGCATTTTAAAGACAGCGGTGATGAAGCATTATTCAAATCAGGTGTGCTTCATCCACTGCTGTCAGAACGAGGCTTAATAATTATGCACTTCTTCTCGCTCTCTTGCCCAACTCCCGTCATGAGCCTGGCTGAAGGGCGGCCCTAATAGGCGGGTCGACTATGACGAGAGGGAGGGGCGGATCACTGTGTATTACATTACTGCCCGTTTCCTGTTTATTCTTTGTGTCTCACATTTTGGATATGTTTGCCTGGTTGGACTGATTACTGTATACTTGACCTTCTGCCTGTTTATGACCCCAATCTTATAACCTGATAACATGGATCTTAATGAGCCTGATGAGTCTCCCTCAATACAGTTGTGGCCCATGTTATATAGTTTTTTATATTTTTTTTATGTATTATTCACAGAAGTTTTTAATCAATAAATGTGTTTTATGTTATGTAAAAAGCGTCTGACAAATGCAGAAATGTAAATGTTAGGTTAAAGGCAAACACACACAGGATGGTGTATAGCCTAATGTTTATGGATGAACACATGTGCAAATGAAAGTGTGCATGTGCTTTACTGTATGGCTGCATTACAGGCCTACTTCATTAATTATTTTAGAAAAAAATTATCTCCATGCTAAAGGAAATGAAACCAGAATCAGACTAATTGGATCAATATCACTACATAATCTAAGATTAATGAATTCCCACATATTTAATTTTATTGCAGGTATTTCTGTCTTTTGGCCTGTGGAAAGTGACTGCTGCAGTTGCTAATATTCATAATTGCACCCTGTGGTTTCAGTACATTAATGCATCTCAGTTTGATTTTTCAGCCCATGTGATTGTTATTATCAGTAGACGTTGCCTGAAATGATGGTTGTAGTCTGTATTGCCATTTTTGTTTCCTATCCCTGCTGTGTGATGAGAGCAAATCGAAAGATTTAAAATTGTTATTATGCTTTTTCACCTTTCCATCTTGTTATTTTTATTGGTTGCAGTTTTTTGCAGATCCCTGTGCCAGCAGCCCTTGTCTCCATGGAAACTGTAGCCAGGATGGTGAGGGGGATGGGTTTGTATGTGAATGCAGCAAGGGTTACAGTGGGGTCCTTTGTGACCTCGCAACCTTGACCATTGACTTGTCAGAGACCACCTGGGACCTCGCCAATAGCCACGTACCGGAGCATGCCACACCGGCCACTCCAGCCACACCTGCTACCACCACTCAAGTCTTTCAGCCAACCACAGTCCCCACCACTACTCAAGCTCCATCCACCCTGGAGCCATGGCAACCCAAACCAGGGCAAAAAGTGGTGGAGATATTGTGGGAGGATCAGCAGGTGAGCAGATGTGCGTTTGCATGCATAAACTAATAAAGATGAAGTGTGTACTGGGGAGGGGGTTTACTTAGTAATTTTAATAAGTTTTACTGATTGAAGTGTAAAAGACCTCCCAAGATGGATTTGAGGCAGAAAGCAATTTGATCACCTCAACAAACCTCAGCCGAGTGTAAAGGCTACATATATACATTTTATTCCTCCCAAGTGGAACTACATCAGAATAAGGAGGTTTGGGAGGTCTGCAAGCCACATGAGAGTGAGCAATCATGGAGAAACCATAAAACAAACACTTAATGCCACATGGGGTGAAGAGAGCGTTCAACAAAGACTCTCTCAAATACAGTATATTGAAACTAAATGAGCTATGTAATCATATCAAATTGTACTGCATTGCATTAGCATAATCACAGAATTGAATTCCATTGTATTTGCATGTAGTGTGTAAAAAGTAGATCTAATTTGTTCCCTTTTGCAGAGACACATTTACAGTATATGGTCAAATGTAAATGGTTGTGCATAACCAATCGTACAGCCATTCGAATCGATCAATTAATTGCCCCTTAGAGTAAGCATGTTGTGGTTATCCACATAAAAAAATATTTCACTGGAAGGTAAAATTACTCCTATGGATAATTAATTTATGTGCATGTACTGTATGTTTGTGCACTGTAGATTACTGATGAAGCCGAATGTGTGAGTACCGCAGGAGGTGAGTCTGCCGGAATGATGACCGTTTCTTTGGAGGTTGCAGAGGAAACAGCTGTAAAGTAAGAAACTTCCTCCTGTTCTTTTTGTCTGGGGAAAATGGGAATAAGAAATAGTATAAGAAGAGAGTTATGGGTTTTGTGTGTGTGTCTGTTCAGTTAAAGCGGGGTTGGGAGGGTTACTTTTGAAATGTATTCCACTACAGATTACAGAATACATGCAGTAAAATGACATTTGTAATGTATTCCTTTAGATTACTCAAGGTAACATATTCTAAATACTTTGGATTACTTCTTCAGGACTGGTAGATTTGTTTCACTTGTTTGGACTATAAAAACTCTGCCAGTACAGTAAGAAAAATACACATGTTAAAAATACAGTCTCTGAAAAACCTAAATATCTTATGCAGTGTTGTTTCTAAAACAAGATTAATCAAATTGATCTTGTTTTAAGGAATTTTAAAATTTTTACAGGAAAAAAATACAAAAATGATTATCAATAATATGATTTTTGCCCTAATATCAAAGGTCTTACCTTTGTGAATTTCACCAACGTGAATTTTCTTGATAAAAAAATATGATCGTGCCTGGTAACGTGCATGTACAATGGCTAAAAATAGCATTTTAGCTTAGCATAAAGCTGATAATTTACACAATGTTTATTTCTATTTATTCTGCTCCAAACTTACTTCAAACGTATTTCTCTGTCTGCTTGTATGAATGTAACACATCATAAGAAAGTGTTTCACCGCTGTTCAAATGCACTTTGGATTGCATCATTTATATGTATACATTTTTTCCATCTCTAAGGACTAAATATTAAATAAAAGAAATGACATTAAAATGCAAAGTAATCTCTTCAGTACTCAAAATACTTTTTTGAATGTAACCTTATTCTAATTACCAATTATTTAAATTGTTAATGTAGGTGGAATACAGTTATCTATATTTTGTTTAAATATGTATTCCCGTTACATGTATACCTTTACTCTCAACACTGGTCTTAAGTGTGCAGTTGTTAGGAGGAAATGGCAGCTTTCATGTTTTTTCTCTGTGGTATAAAAGGGAAAACCATGTCTGAGCAATTCCCCATTTCAGAAATAAAAATAAAATAATTACATTTTCAAAACGGGGTTGGAAATGTATATGATTACTTCTTTTAAGATTAAGTCATAGGAAAACATTAATTTGTTCACATAATAATGCTTTTAATGTCAACAGAAAATAAGGATAGGGATGCTTAAACAAACAGATCAGTGGTTTGAGTAATTATTATTGAAAAAATAATAAACTTCAGCTTTAATCAAATAAATTTATTTCACTGGACTTCCTGCAGGATTTTTGGCCAAAATAATGTGAAAACAGAAAACAATTCAAATCTTAAACGTTTTCTAGACATTAACTATTACGAACTTACAGGTGGTTTATAACAGTTAATGTAGATAGATTTTCCCTTTCCCTCTTCACAATTTTACTTAATAATTGTCCCAACTTCAGTTGTTTGAAATAGAAATGAATGTGTAATAAGCAACATAGTCTCTTGACAACTTGCAGTATTGCATACAGGATGGTGAAAATCATAAGACATCGTATGACTTGGCACATACGAAAAGGGTGACTATTTATCCCATGCAGACTAAAACAAACAGAATTTCAGATGGATACAATACAGGCATCACATTTTAGCTAGCCTCCTATCCAGCACTTTATTTTAAGATAGGAAACGTCTGTGAGCACTTTTGGATACTCATTACACATTTGTTACACAAAAGTGATTTTTCTATTAAAATCACATGAAGTAAAGGTTAGACTTTATGGTTAGGTTTAGGTTTGGGGTTAAACTTAGGACAAGTTGTAAGAATGCTAGTTCAAAACCCAGATTTTTCTTTTACAGTGGTACACAAAAGTTATTGCCCTATTAAATCATGGTTAGTTTTAGATTTTTGTTAAATGTCGGAAAAATCACAACAACATTATTTGTTGATTTGTTTATTTTACTTTTTTGTTGTTCTCAATGGGAGTAAAAGTTGACTTTTAAAAGCCAACTCGTACAATTTCTTACGATTTTGCAATCTTGTTCTAATTATTACGACTTGTCATGAGACCGGGTTGGAATTTAGAGTAAATGTGATTTTTTGAAAAGATCTGTGTGTTTCTGCATGTAGGTTGGTGGGTAATGTGAGTGGCTCTGCAGTCCTGTGGCATGTAGGTGAAACTGGTTATGAGCAGTGCTCTGTTGCAGATGGCACAATCATGTGGTTTCAGCAGAGCTCAGATGGTCTGGTACTCCCTGACCAGTCCCTGCCATTCGGACACAACTACTTCATAAGTAAGTGTGTGTCCTTGCATGATTGGCTTTGTGTACTGTATGTATCTGTTACCATAATTTAAATTATGATCTAGTATTCACAGGTATATACTATAATGTAGAGAAAATGTTGCAATATAAAATTTGTGAGTATTGCTAGTCTGTGATCTGACTATGTTGATTCTGTGCGCAGAAAATCTTCAGTGTCTACATGACGCTTGTGATGGTCTGTCCTTGAGGCATTGCTGTTTGTGTGTGTGTGTGTGGGGGGGGGCGTGTTTGTGTGGGCAGGTTTAAGTGGTTTACGAGGACTTTTTTAGGTTTCAGTAATTAAAGGGTATTATGCTATAAATGTGGTTTATGAGGACATTTCTAGTGTCCCCATAATTCAATTTGCTTAAAAAAATTGTAAACAATGTTTTATTGAAAATGTAAAAGTGTGTGTGTGTGTGTGTGTGTGTGTGTGTGTGTGTGTGTGTGTGTGTGTGTGTGTGTGTGTGTGTGTGTGTGTGTGTGTTATTACAAAGTACAAAGCCGAGGTGGTCCATGAAGCATCTGAAATTACACTTCAGAATCATGCATTGTTTTATACAGTTTCTGTTCCCCCTTATCTCTTTGAGTGATGGCCCAATAAAATAATTTTATGCCCCCCTAATTTCGTCATCACCGTCTCCCTTCTAGCTGGTCATCCTGACCCAGCTTGCTTCAATGATGGCAAAAACATGACTATTTTATTTTATATTCATAAAACATACTGTAACCACTTCATCTGGTTTCATGTTTTATATTAACTAACAATCATTCTTTTCTGCATTCATTTGATTAGTATATTAAATGTTTTCCATTATTACAATTTTTGGTTACACACAAAACATCCCTGTGAGATGGAGAAGTACGTGCACTGCCTCAGGTGGTTTTCCTTATCCTTAAAACTCCTTACTCATTCGCCTGGAAAATGCATCCTGTCTCATCCAGTTCCCCATGGACTCTCACTGTCTGCATCACATCATGCACTTTTCTCACCTCACAGAGAGAGACTGCAAGCTAAGCTGATTTCCGTAGTTCTACACTTTTAAAGTGCATCTAAATAAGCAGAGTATATCAGAGTATTAAATCGATAAAAGAGTTATTAAATATGTAACATATGAATAACATTGATAAGGCAGCTTATCATAATGCGTTGATTACACTTTGTCATTTTTAGATCATTGCATATTGCATATATGTTTATGCAATCATCAAAATAGGCTAAACGAATGATTAAATACAAATATTTGTGTGTGTGCGTGTGTGCGTGTGTAGGCACGTGTTTACTTGTCTGACAAGAAGCAAGAAGATATTAACTTCATAAAATATCACCCGAAAAGAAATTGTATTTATAGTTTTTGTCCTGTAAAAATCTAATTTATTTATTAAATTGTATTTGTATAAAAAATATTGCTTACCTATATTGTGTCTGTGTCTCAATAAATATGTAACATGTAGTGTTCATTATGTGTATACCATTTTTTTTTTCACTTTTATTGTCTTTGAAAAATTATATAATATAATTTAAAAAAAAATTATTAAGTCAGTTGATTAAATATATGTAATCGAATTAATTGCATGACTTACTGATTAATTAATAAAATTAATCTAATATATAAATATTTTCTGAGAAAGTTCCTCAAATAACAATAGTTGAATATACAATGATTAAATAATTATAGTTATATTTAAATAATAATAAAAAAATATATATTATTTGTGTAATAATTAGCATGCATTATATTATTGTGTCAGACAAATAAAGCATTGATAAAGAATGCAAAACGTGGTTTTAGAAGGCAATATATTGTTTATTTCCATATTATTAAGCATAAGCCTATCATTGGCAATCCATTTTGCAATTGAATTGGTCAGTCTGTCCTAGGTAGGCTTTTCTAAGGATGCGTCAATGTACACATGCGTCACAGACAGATGTTTTTGGAGTGTCTCGAATTGGTTGCGTCATGTCATAAACAAACAGTTTTTACATCGCTGTGTCAAGTTAAATGAAGTTTGAAAGTTTGAAAAACATGTCTTTTTATCCTTTCATCCAGCTACGTTTGAATGCAAAAACTTGTTCGTCCACATCTTGTTCTGTCACTAGTGTCAAGCAAGTCTGAGTGTGTTTGTCTGTACACCTGCACATTGCCTATACAGCTGGAGTTTCACTTATTTCCCCCTGCTGAAAACAGGTGGTACTTCAAGCTTGAATTGGTCAGATGGTAGCAGGTGTTTCTCATTTCTAGTAATACTACCTTTCATCCCTTTTTTTCATATAGGTGTACTCCATGTTGGCACAGCCTCTGGTCCGGAGGTCACTCTGAGGCTGCATCTCATGGTAAAAACCAATAACTGCATGGAGCCCGGCAGCGGTATCAGCGACCCACAGTGCTCTGGGAAAGGGAAATGCATCACTCAGTCCTCTGTGGTAAGGATCTCACATCATAATAAGCATTATCTGTGTAATCATATTTGCTGTTTCGGACAACAGATAGGACAACAGTACCTGAATCTGTGCTGCAGCAGAGCCTCAAAGGTTAGCAAAAAAAAAAAAAAAAAAGGTGTCTTCTGCAGCATCCCAACAGGGAGACAAGGCCGTTCTTTTTGAATGGAATTCAATAGAGGAGATGCTTCAGTACACTAAATAAACTGCCTTTGTGAGGGAATTTCATGCAATAAGGACAATTCTGTCATCATTTACTAACCCTCATGTGGTTTCAAACCTGTATAACTTACTTTCTTCTGCAGAACACAAAATAATTTTAAAGGAATATTCCAGGTTCAATACAAGTAAAGCTTATCAACAGCATTTGTTGCATGATGATGATTATCACAAAAATGTATTTCAATGTATCCTCCTTTTCTATAAAAAAAAAAGCAAAAATCGGGGTTACAATGAGGCACTTATAATGGAAGGGAATGGGGCCAATCCATAAATCTTAAAATACTCACTGTTTCAAAAGTATAGCCACAAGATGTTAACAATATCCATGTTAACATGATTTTAGGGTTACAAAATCACTTAACTAAACTTTTCTCTGTGAAGTTATACCCAATTTTTGTTGCCATGACGACATGACACTGCAAACCTTAAAACTACTGTAAAACAACAATTTAAACAACTTTACAGCTCTAATAATACACAACTATCGATTGAATAAATTTAGTTCTTGAATAAAATTATAAGCTTCATATTTCTGCCTTTAAATCCTCCATTCACTTCCATTGTAAGTGCCTTATTGTCATCTTGATTTTTTGCTTTTTTAAAGAAAAGTAGGGACAAGGCGAAATATAAAAAAAATTTTTTTTGTTTTTTGTGGTAAGCAACATTATGCCATAAATGCTGTTCTTTGAGCTTAACTTGTATTAACCCCAGAATATGGGTCAATGACATTATTTTTTTCCAGATCTACTAAATTATTCAATAATACATTCAAAAATTTAAATTAAAAGAATGAAAAAAAAAACAATACGCAAATACATTTTTATTAAAAAAAATTTAGAGTTCAGTCATTTTAATATCTATTCATTTTTTTTTTTTTTTTTTTTCATGTGGTTTAACCATCCAGGAACAAGAAAAAAAAGAATAAAAAGGTAAATCTTGAATAAATAAGTGCTGACAGTCCAGGATATTTTTTGTAATTATTTTGTAAAAAAAAAAAAAAAAAAACTGTGATATTGATATTTATTATTAATATTGGAAAAAAAAAAAAAATGTGTCCACCAAATCAGATTCATGTGGTGTAACCAACATGCAGGTAGTCATTTTGTTGTTTATGTTGACAAAAAAAAAAAAACCCTATAGATGCTCAACACTGTAAATTTGATATTTTATTTTAATTATGACAAAACCCATTTGGTTAAGGTCATATTGTGTAACCCAAAAAAATAATATTCTTGACCCAAAAATTCATGATATTTGTAAAAAATATATATATTTTTATCCTTGAAAATTGTGTTTTAAAAACTCATTTATTCATGGTTTAAAGAGATTTTTAAAAGATTTCTCAATTGTATCACCGCAGACAATCTTATTTGTCAGTGACCCATTTCTTTCATTTTCAATTAAATGGCAGTTGAAAGGGACTCACTTTAAAGCTTTAAAAAGGACCCAAATGTATCGTAACAGTAGTCTATGCAACTTGTGCATCATATACCAAGACTTATAGCCTACAATTTTTTTTATTTTTTTTATTTTGAGAAACAACCCTAAAGAGAGGGAGGGATGACAAAGGAGAAAATAGGGAGAGAAGAAGAGATCTTTAATACTGAAAGCTCTTTACAAAGTACTGATATAACTGTTACCTTGTATGTGTGCTTTATGCCCCTGAGAATCTATGTTCATCGGATTGTGTGTGTTTAAATGTAAATCACAGGACACATTTTACTGCCAGTGTGAGGATGGATATTCTGGAATCTTCTGTGAGGAGTTTGATGCATGCCACCTGAGGCCCTGTGAGAATGGCACCTGCACTGACCTCAGACAGAGAGATGAAGGACAAAACTACACCTGTACCTGCCAACCAGGTGTGAGCTCTGTGTTGGCATCATTCTCAGGAAATGGAGCCATTTGTGTCATAATGTTTTTTGTTTTGTTTGTTTGTTTTTAAAGGTATGTCAAGTTAAAAGGAACTTTAACTTTTTAAAACTCGAGACGCCTGCATTCTGTTCTACTTGTAGTGCTGCATCTTTTTTAACGTGAGAATGTCTGAACAGCCCCTTAAATACACAAGAACTTTGAAACGTTTTCAATAGAGTATCATTCAATTTGTGTGTCCTCATTCATCATCATTATTTACAAATGCAATTGTTTAAAAAATAAAACATCCAAATCTACCTAAATTATTTTATGTTACCTAAACGCTTTATGTATTTTTCAAGAAAATACAGGATAAAATAATGTTAATTTATAAAAATGCATTTTATAATAATGCATTTTAATGGTTAGGCTTAGTAACATGTCATAGTTTAAACATTAGCCGTTGAATAAACCCATAGTGTTTGATCACTAATCTGAATATCATCCTGGAAATGGAAAATATTATATAATTTCTTGAAAGTTCAATAATAACCTTTTTTTCAGCATAGCTTAAATGGCATCAATCCCTGAAAACAATCATTTTGCATTTGCCAGTATCTTCTGGTTTATTGTGAAACTACTGAAAAGCAGAATATGACAACATTTAGTTGCTTTGCCGTGTACATAATTTTTTTTTAAACTATTCAGTGTGCTTTATTCCTTTAATTAAATTCAAAATATTCCAAAAATTAACATGCAAATGTTCTGAGTATTTGCTTAATTTTGATCTTAAAGGCGTTTGCTAACAAATAAATAACTTTATGAATACTCAACAAATATTTATATGCAATTTAAACTTTCTTATACATCTGCCCCTAATGTCAATGTATCTGCATGTGCGTGTGTGCGTGCGTGTGTGTGTTTGCACGTACGTGTGTGTGTGTGTGTGTGTGCGTGCGTGTGTGTACACACGTGCATATATTCTGTTTTCAATGTGTCTGTTTACAAGTGCATAACAGAGAATAATTGTAGCTAACCTTGTGTAGTACACAGTGCTTTGAAGCTGCTTGAAATGCAAAGATCACACGGAGAAGAGAGTAAATGGGAAATTAACTCGAGGGAGAGAGAGAGAGAGAGAGAGAGAGAGAGAGAAGGTCATTGATTCATGCCTTTGATCTTGTAAATGAAGATTATTTTGAGCCTGGAGTTAAAGATGTACCATCTTTAATTTGCCTTTTAAGAAATTTTGATTTGGGCATGTTGACTGCAAGCCATATTAAACCCTATTTGGAGGTAGGCAGATACACCAACAAATACTGTATGCTGTTCAGACCATGTTTATAGGAGGATTATGGACGACACTAGGAGGGCATAAATTATGTTAATTTGCTTTTTTGTACGAAAATACATTATTCTAGTGGTTTGTAAGGCATTTGTTTTTTAGAGATTTGGTTTTTGTTTATCATTTTATTTTTATTTATATGAAGAAAGGAACAGAATTGACTGTGAGGCGTTCCTACTTACAATGCGTATGCATGCAAATTGAATGTGCTTGTAAATTTGAAGATGTGTTCTTGCAGATTGAGATAATAATACAATGTGTGTTTTGTATGCATGTTTCAGGTTTTGAGGGAGACCGTTGTCAGTCTTTGGTGGATCACTGTGTTTCTGGACCCTGCAGGAATGGAGCCACGTGCACCAGCAGCCTAGAAGGACATCACTGCTATTGCGCAGAAGGTACACACACACTTATTTATAGCCTACTCCAAGGATATCACGTCAGGAATTGCACAGTAACAAAGGAACAATAATATCAGTGGTGTGGAAGTGTGCATGTTAAAGGTGCATTCAGTATTTTTTTGTTTATGTTGTGTTGCTCTTGTGCTTATGCTGACACCTAGCGACATCAGTGCAGCATTATGCAAATGTTTTTAGCTACTGATGCCATTGCTATGATTAATTTATTCAATGACCGAAACATCAGTCTGGTTCCGGAAGTAAAAATCCCATTCATTTTCTCCAAAGGCAAATGTATTTTTTAATGATACATTTTTATAATTTAAAGACAGACCAACCGTGAGCTATGCTTGTTAAGTGATGGCACAGTATACACTCACTAAGCACCTTATTAGGAATACTATGGTCCTAATAAAGTGCCTGACGTGGTCTTCTGCTGTTGTAGCCTATCCGACTCAAGGTTTGACATGTTGTGCATTCTGAGATGCTATTCTTCTCACCACGATTGTACAGCGCAGTTACAGTAGACTTTGTCAGTTTGAAGCAGTCTGGCCATTCTCTGTTGACCTCTTTCATCAGCAAGGCATTTCCATCCACAGAACTGCTACTCACTGGATGTTTTTATGTTTGTTTTACCATCATTCTGAGTAAACTCTAGAGACTGTTGTGCGTGAAAATCCCAGGAGATCAGCAATTACAGAAATACTCAAACCAGCCCGTCTGGCACCAACAATCATGTCATTTTTCCCCATTCTGATGGTTGATGTGAACATTAACTAAGCTACTGACCTGTATCTGCGTGATTTTAT
This sequence comes from Xyrauchen texanus, assembly GCF_025860055.1. Taxonomy (NCBI): domain Eukaryota; kingdom Metazoa; phylum Chordata; class Actinopteri; order Cypriniformes; family Catostomidae; genus Xyrauchen; species Xyrauchen texanus. The sequence continues at coordinate 9,330,827 of NC_068296.1, read as the reverse complement.
GCATTGCACTGCTGCCACATGATTAGCAGATTAGATAATCGCATGAATAAGTAGGTGTACAGGTGTTCCTAATAAAGTACTCAGTGAGTGTATGCTTCTGTTGAAGACATTATTTCAACATTTTTCTTTGGAAATCTTGTTTAATAGCGCAAGTTCTGTTAATAAACTACACTAACTATGATCCTGAAGGAAAAGATCCACTAATCAGCAAATCGTGGCAAGACAAAAGTGTGCCAAAAGAGCTCTGCAGTCTAAACGTACTTATATATTTGTACTGTTTATATCATAACATTTCGCAATAAACTTAAAATATATTGTTTATGCACTTATAATCAATAGCTTTAAATTAATATTTTACATTTATAATTAAATTATGTAATTCCCAGTGCTTCATGGGATTGTAGTTCATGCCCTCATGGTAGATGTTAGGGACACAGTTTTGTACCTTTGTCTTTTTGTCTGAATTTCAAATATTTCTCGCTTCAAATGAAAGTTTGTAATGGCATGATTCACCTCGAAGCTGGCTGGTTTGGTTCACAGCTTAGAACTCTTTTATGAATATAATTAGGCCACTGATAAGACTGGAGTTTTCATGTCTTGTAAATGTGCATTATTTTAAACATATTTGTGAACTTTTCTATTCTGTCTCTGCATGTTAGACATATTGAATGAGGGAAAAACATGAGTGTGACTTTAAACTTGAATCGTCCTGATTCAAGCTCCATTTCTGTTCCCTCTCCACTTGCACTCTCTTAAGTGTGTCAGCGAGTTGCTTATTTTAAACTCTCTTCCTTTCTTCCAATTAAACGTGAAACTCAGCCCAGCTCCTCCCTCACTCTAAGGAGGACATCTACCTCTAGCAATGACTCGCTCTCTAACCAGGGCACACACTCTGTCAGCAGATAGAACAGGGACACCGTGACTTCCATAAGAAACCTAAGAAACCGTTAAAGGGATAGTTCACCCAAAAAAGAAAACCTATAATCATGCTGTTCCAATCCCATATCACTTTCTTTTTTCAAATGGGTTGCAACAAGTTCTGTTTTCGCAGAAAGTCATATGGGTTTGGAGCATTATGAGGATGAGTAAATTACAGAATTTAAAGTTTTGGGTGAACTATCCCTTTAAGTTACAACATTTGATTGGTTTTGGGGGGAGCCAGAAATGCATTCATATGCTAAAATATGAATCTTGTGGGTTGAACTGGCACCATAAGGCACTGTTTGATACAGAAGGAATGCTGAAACCATTAGCACATTTTTCATTAGTGTAGTAAAGCTCAGGGTACTGCTTTTAATATTTCAACATTTATGTGAGGCAGCTAACAGCTTATTTCTGCATCTCAGGGCCAACACATCCATCCATACTCTAAAAGGTGAAAGAATGCATGCAGCTTGAATACAACCTTAATGTCCATTGCTACTTCCAAAGAGTAGCTTTGCTCAAAATAAGGCATGAAAATAGTCCATATTACTTTAATACAGAGAGTGAAACTTGTCAATGTTGGCTCTGTCAGGGTGCATAAGTTCCATTAGGATAATGTATGAAAGAGCTTGCGTAAGTGAAACTGTGGCGGGTGGATCAGCACACAGAGCTGTATTTCTCTGCGTGTGATTGACATTTATTGTAGGGATCATAGCAACAAGGCTTGTAATCTTCTGGGGTGTCATATAACTGAGAGAGGAGACTACAATTACACATACTGTAAATACAAACAAACACATATACTTGCATCAAACAAAGACATATGCTTGCAAGCAACACATGCTCTCTCTTTATCAGTAGGTGCATAATGAAGAATAAACTGCAAATTTATATTCAAATTGTTTATTTATTCCTAAAGGTGCTCTGTGTTTGTTAAATCCAGTAATTTAGCTGATTAATAAATGTACTTTATCTAGAGAAGTCGCTCTCTTTATAGAATTGGCAAAACACTGTTAACTATACAATGCAGATAGGTAAAAAGGTCATGTAAAATTAGCTTAAATAATTACTGATAGTGATAGTTTTGGTGATAATGTCTTGAGTGACATTTTATCCCTAGGCTTGCACTATAAAGAAGATCATCATAGTGTCACATTGCATCATATTGCATTATTGCATTTTTTACCCGTCTTGGTTTCAGGAGTATTTTTCCCATTCATTATTTTCATCAGGATTTTATAAAATACTTCATTAAAGTGTTCTAAACCATAAACCAAAGCAAGCAGCTCCAAGGTGAATCACAACATCACGATTTGATGCAAAAGCTATTTGAAAATCGGAACGTTAACAAAACGATAAACGTACAAGACTATTTTAGCAGGTAAAGGACAGGCAAGGAGGAGGCGGGAACCAGCTGAAAATAAAATTTAATGACAAAACTCAACATAAAACAAACATAAACAAACACAGATATACATGCAGCATGGCTGTGTGCATCAATCTCTCTCCCGAAACGGCATCTGCCCTTTATCTTGCTCTCTTGCGGATCAGCTGATTCAAGAGGCCACGCCCTCCTCCTCGTCACAATTATGGACATACCGTCTTTCATGGGGGAATGAACTACAATCCTATGAAGCATTGTGAATGATGTACGCAAAATAATGGAAATTAAAACTATTGATTTAAAGATATTGATTATAAGTATAGAAAAATATTATTATTACAATGTCCTGATATACACACAGAAGTAGTTTGAGAGTGTAGGGAGAGGAAGTGGGTGGTCGCTACAAAGCTCTTTTGCTGTGATTCTCTAATTGGTGGATCTTTCTCTTCAGGAATATGGCTAGTGTAGTTCTTCACCAGAAATTCTGCTATTAAACATGTTATTTTAAAAAATTTGAAATTATGTGAACTGATGGCTTCAGCAGAAGCATTGTAGCATCGATTAAAGGGATAGTTCACCCAAAAATGAAAATGATCTATCATTTGCTCACCCTCATGCATCCCGGATGTTTATGATTTTCTTTCATAAACTCTGTTGGTCATAAGCTCTGTTGGTCCATACAATGCAAGCTTCAAAAAGCACATAAAGGCAGCATAAAAGTAATACATATGAGTACATTGGTTAAATCTATTTTTAGTCTCAATAAGCTATATAATAGGTGTATATAATTTTTTTATATAAATTTCCATTTTCACTTTCACATTGTGAAAATTTTGGGTGAACTATCCCTTAAGGAGCTCAGGAAATGTCTGTCTTTAAAAGTTATTGTTAATAATAATTTCCCCTATGGATAAAATGAATGGGATTTTTACTTCCAGAACCAGACTGTTACGCTGTTATTGGTTGGGTTAACTTTGTGTGGAATGGTGGAATTATGCAATAATGATCAAGGGACTGTGCTATATTGTGACTATAGTCATGTATATTGTGAATATAGCATTGCCAGGCATGATACAAATATAATCACAACAAGGCATGTCCTCGAGTGCTTTATTGATTGCTCTTATAAACATGTTACTACATATTGAAAATAAAAAAGGACACAGATTTCTATTAAACCATTATTTTAGCAGCCAAATACATAACGTGCCATCCTTCTGCTAGAAGATATAATCCTTAACACAGTATGTAAATAAGATTAATACAGTAGTTGGTCTCTATGGGTGCTGCATGGTTAGCAAGATAAACAGGTGTTTTGGATCATTACTGCTAAATCATGTATTTAAGCCTTTAGCTTGAAGACTGTACTGACCAATCAGCATCCAGGATGGGAGCTATCCTGTTTTTTTATTCCATTTGGGTACAGAACACTGTACCAATGCACAAAAACTTATCTTATAGTGTCTTTTAGTGTGGAATGGAATGTACTTTATTGTCCCTGTTAGGGGAAACTTGCGGTGGACTCAATAAGCAACATTTTTGCATTTCATAACATCACCCGAGAAAGATAATAAAATAACAATACAAAGGATACATCAAATACACAGAAATTCAACATAGCATACATTTCCATCAATCATAAAATGTATATCTTTCAGTTAAAGCATCTAATAACATAAAGATTCATAACACGATAGAAGCATACAATCTACATCATTTGACATCATTTAGCAATTTAATAGAAAAAGGCACAAATTAATTTTTAAATCTATTCAATTTATACCGTAAGGTTCTAAAACGCCTGCCCGAGGGTAACATTTCATAATTAACAAAAAGAATGTGAAATGGGTCATTTTAAAATTCTTCTAGCTTCCCTTAACGTACACTGTTCATACAGAGACTGGATGCTGTAATAGTCCTTCTGTCCTGTCAGTTTCATTGCTATATGCATCAGGTGCGTCAGTCTGCATTTTGATTTCACAATAAGGTTTCCGTATCATAACTTATAACACTCTCTAATATAGCTTTGTAAAAAAGAAGAAGGATTTTGTTGTTCACCCCATAGTATCGTAGTCGACGCAAAAAATACAGTCTTTAATAACGTTTACTACATACCAGATTACCATGTTTGTCCCAAGTAAGTGAGCTATCTATGTAGACACAGAGATATTTAAAGGACTGCACTTGACAAATTTCCTGGCTATGTATGAGTACAGGGCTATAGTCACCAATGCCTCTAGGATCAAATATAATCTCCTTCGTTTTATTTGTATTTAGATTTAAATAATTGGAATCACACCAACCAACAATTAATTCATACACCAACTCAATTAATAAATAATAATAAATAGAATCACTATCATGTTTGTTTAATAAACTTAATATAGCAGTATCATCAGAATATTTTCGAATATAATTTTTGGAGTGCCTGTTTGAGCGCTCATATGTGTAAAGTGTAAAGAGGACAGGAGAGCTAACACAGCCCTGCGGTACACCCGTACTGCAGTATTTTAGTTCCAACAGACTGTTATTTACTTTGACACACTGAGTTCTGTTTGTTAGAAAAAATTATACCAATGTATAATTGCGGGGTTAACACTCATTTGATTCATCTTTTTGATTATGATGTGTGGCTGAATGGTATTAAATAAGTATCTGACTCATCAAGATGTTTTAAAATGAGGTGCTTTAAGCTGTGCTATTGATGGCATCACCAGTTCCTCTGCCTTGCTGATAAGCAAACTGTTTGTTTGTAACGTCTGTCTTTAGCATTGACACCATACATTTCTCAAGACATTTCATCACTACGGAAGTTAGAGCTATAGGTCGAAAGTCATTATTTCCTACAGGACGAGCTATCTTTGGCACAGGAATAATAAGAGATTTCTTCCAGAGAGATGGTACCATTTTTGTATCTAAGGCCTGTTGAAATATATGGCACCATACTGGGGACAATTCCTCTGCACATGTCTTTATAAGAAAGGATGAGATGCCTTCTGGACCAGATGCCTTTTTTGGGCACAGACGTTTGAACATCAGTTTGACGTAATCCGGGTCAATCATTAATCTACTCTCATTTGAGATTGAAATATCTAATGATTTCATCTCCAAATTACATGCAGAATCCAAATTGGAAACTTCAAACCTTAGATAGAAGCTGTTCAGATCATTAGCCTTTTGTAAATCATCATTAGTGAAAAGTCCTTTCTTTACTGATTCAATTTTTGTGATACATTTCATTGATTTCCACCTTCTTTTAGAATTTGAATTATTAAAATTATCTTCTAAAATATTCTTTTTTTATTCCTAGCAGCCTTAAGCAAGTTATTTAATTCCTTTTGAACAAGTTAAAAGCTATTTTCTTCCTATTAATACAATGCTTTATTTCTTTCGTGATGTAATTTTTATTGTTTGGGTAGATTATTATCTGTTTTGTAGGGATTAATTTATCTGTGCAAAATGTTATATAATCTGTTACTACTTCAGTGGATTCATCAATGTCGGAGCAAAGAAGATATTCCAATCAGTGCATAAGAAGCAACCTTTCAGAGTCTCATACTGATATGTTTTTTGTAACAGGTTTAGAACTTTTCAAAATTGTCCTATATGTAGGAATAAGACAGTATTATGGCCGAACTTGCTAAAGGGGGCCTAGGTCTTGCCTTATAGGCCATTTTTACATTCCCATAGCATTTGTCCAGAGTTTTAGAGTCTCTTGTAGCACATTTAACATATTGCTCAAACCCAGCTAATGATAATTCCAATTTACAATGTTTGAAATATCCTAATATAAAAACAGGTGCACTAGGAGTACATTGAAGTTGTTGTTGAATACAGTCATTAATAAATTCAGCCGCTGTTAGTGCATTCCCAGATGGAGGAACATAGACCCCACAGATAATAATGTTCCCAAATTCTCTTGGTAAATGAAAAGGTTTTAAACTTAGGCAAAGCAGTTCTGCATCATAATTACAAACAGTGTCTCTCACTGTGAATTGATTGCACCATCTGTTGTTCACAAACACACACACTCCCCCATCTCGATGATTCCCCGATGATGCGTTTAGGTCAGACCGAACCAAGGAGAAACCATCCACCTCAAATTGCGAGCTGGCCATATCTGGGTGCAGCCAGGTCTTCGTGAATACCATCAGGCCCGCTTCCCTGTACTCGAAGCAGGCCTTAGCGTGGATGCGTAGGTCCTCCATTTTGTTTCTTAATGATCTCACATTGCTCAGAATTATCACAGGCAAGGGCGGTCTGTAACCTCTACATCGAAGACGCTGACGGATACCCCCTCTTCGTCCTCTCCTCCTAGAGTGTCTCTTATCCTGCTGGGCTCTTACCGCTCTTGGCAGATTCAGCAGCTCCACAGCCGTGGGGGAACCAGCAAGCGAAGCAACATGAGGGCATCATGTGCATATGTTATAGGTAGTCTCCCATTTCCGGATGTCGTCGAACATGTTTGACAAACCAACGTCACAAGCACCAGGATCACAACCCAGAGTAGAATCTATGTCCTTAATATGTGTATTAATATGAGAGCGTCCTCAATGAGAGCCCGAAACGTAGCCACCAAAAGTACTATATACATTTATGAAAAGAAAAACCTAATAAAAACCTTTCAGCAGGTCATATCAAAACCAAAATTCAATATAAAAACATGACAACAATTATAACGGGTGAAACAGAAACGCAAGGTCGCCAGCAGAGCAGCGCCACCGGAATATAATTTACATTTGTTGAATAGGCTAGTTTGACATATTAGTGATTGCTTTTATGGTGCCTAAATGAAAATTGGAACCATTGTAATGTTATATAAAATGTGTTTTTATACAGTAGAGGACGTCAAAGACTCTAGTTCTTTCTCTCTTTCTCTCACTTAGGCTATCAAGGTGCCAAGTGTGAGCAGAAGATTGATCCCTGTGCTTCAGGGCCATGCCACAATAATGCCAGCTGCTCTCAACAGGGCACAGGTTTAGGGTTCAGCTGCACCTGTCCTGCAGGTTTTACTGGACCTACCTGTGGCCAGCTGGTGGACTTCTGTGCCCTCAACCCATGTGCTCACGGCATCTGCCGCAGTGCTGGTACCAGCTATAGGTGCCTGTGTGTGCCAGGTGAGGATTGGTGTGTGTGTGTGTGTGTGTGTGTGTGGTTTACGAGGACATTTTTTTTAGGTTACAAACTGGTAATTACAAGGCTGTATATGTGGTTTATGAGGAAATTTCTAGTGTCCCCATTATTAAAATCACTTAAAAATCATATTAAACAATGCTTTTTTTAACATTTTAAAATGTAGAAAGTTTTATGAGAGGGTTAGGCTTAGGGTTAGGGGATAGAATCTATAGTTTGTACAGTAAAAAAATTATTATGTCTAAGGAGAGTCCTCATAAGGATAGCTGTACCAACGTGTGCGTGCATGCGTGCGTCTGTGCATCTGTGCATGTGTTGAGTTTTGATTCAGATGTGGCTTTAGTTGGTGGTCCAGTATAGCCAAATATTTACCATCAAAAAAATGCAGAATGATCTTTCTGGTTTGGTTTGATAACCAAGGAAGTCCTTCTTGTTAAGCTAGTTAAGAAGCCTATTGGAGACACCAGCCCACCAGTATCCAAAATACAACACATGCTGGTGACCATCAATGCTGATCGTAACAACAGTGGGCATTTGCTGTGACTGTATCCCTTCAGCCCATACACCCTGCTCACATCCCTCCTACTCTGTCCGGTTGTCATGGCAACTGCCTCCTGTGTATTGCGTGCTCAGACAACATTGTCTGTGAAGTGTGACTGTAGCAGCTGTGTCTATCCACTGATATCAGCCCACTCTGATGGGATCACTGCGTTTTCCACTGGGATTGTAAATAATGATCAATGGGATTGCAGTATAAAGACGACAACTGATCCTTCCAAAGGGATTTGTGTACATTCACTAAGAGGAAAATTATATTCGGCAAAACAGATTTGCTAATTATTTGCTTGCAGCATTCAGGGCATCACGCCAGTAGGGCATCTTACGCACTGTGATTCATAAGCGAAGACGATTGCATCAACGATCCAGTGAGATTGAAGAGTTTTGAGATGGACAGTTCCTTTGTGCATCATCCATAACAAACAAAGAGCTAATCTGACAGTCTAAATTGGCGAAAACGTTCCACATACATGTGCAATGCCTGCGTAAGGCATAATAAATGCACTAACTGCTCCTCATCTGTATTAGACAGTGGAGAAGAGAGGAGCTTTCAGGTGTACTATCTGAGCCTTGAAGGGCGTGGAAAGCACATTAGGCACATATCCTTTTTTGGGTTTGATGGTAGCTTTTAAAAACCCCAGACCATATTCCAGACATAAACTGTTGACCGACAGCACCTGTATATCACCAACCGATTTGACTGAGGCCAGAGCCTACAGCAGTGCTGTCTTTAAGGAGAGCACATGTAACTCAACGGATTTCAATTCAGGCTCATTCGCTGTGCTCCATTTAGTGGTCATATGTATGGGTTCCACTGCTCCGGCTGGGGATGCCAAATCGTGCCCTGCGCTTGAGAGAGCAGATCCCTCTTCATCGGTATTTCCCATGGAGGACCACCTAATATCTCCATAATTTCCAGAAACCACGGCTGGTTTGGCCATTTTGGCGCAATCAATATAACCATTTCCTTATCCTTTCGGACTTTGCTGATGACAGCGTGGAGGAGGCGTACCGGGGGAAAATAATATTTACATTTCATTGGCCACTTGTGGGCTAAGGCATTCGCTTCCAGCTGGGCTTGGGCCATGGAGTCCCAAAGAGGGCATTGGGCTGTCTCTGCAGAGGCAAATACACCAACTTGCGCTTCACCGAACATTCCCAAATCCTCAGAACCGTCTGAGGATGAATTCTCCATTCTCTCACTATCGGTCCTTGGCACTACAGCATGTCCGCTGTGCAGTTCAGATGGCCTGGAACATATGTTACGTGCAGTCAGGCAGCGTCACGTTATGGTGACGTGCGCAAGCCCCCGACGCCAAGCGTGACTCAGTATGTGGTGTTTGAGCCAGTACTGGAGAGGTCTCAGTGGATGCTGCCGTCATAAAACCCAGCATTTTCTGAAATGACTTCAGAGGAAATGCTTTCCCTAGTTTGAACTGAGACAGACACTGGCGAATGGTCTGGATGCGCTCGCTGGGAGAAAGTTTGCTTTTCACCAAGTTGACATTGAGACCCAGGCTGTTTAAATGGTGAAGTTTTAAGTCCCTGTGCTTGCATAGCAGAGCCTCTGATAATTGGCCAGTAATAGCCAATCGTCGAGGAAATTCCGAATGCGTACGCCGTTCATTTTCAAGGGAGCGAGCGCCATATCGACACATTTCGCGTGTGGGGCCAGAGACAATCCGAAGGGAATTGATATGTCATACCCTCTAACACAAATCTCAAAAATAGCCTGTGGTGTGGTACAATTCAGATATGAATGTACACATACTTTAGATCTATTGACACAAACCAGTCTCATGGGCGGATGTGCAATAAGATCAGTTTCTGAGTTAACATTTTGAATGGCCGTTTTGCAAGTGCACGATTCAAGTGTCTCAGATCTAAAATCTTTATTCGGAATGAGAATATAGCGGCTGTAAAACCCTTTGCCGACTTGGCAGTCTGGAACGATCTCTATTGTCTTTCGCAAGGAGACTGGGAATTTCTGCAAGTAACAGCAGCGCGTCTCGTGACGGGCCCATGGACAGTATAATTCCATTGAATCGACGCGGCCGGCAGGCAAATTGGAGCATATAACCGTGCTCGATTATTTTTTGCACCCAGTCTGACACACCCGTGAGAGCTCGCCACGCATCTGAAATAAAGAAATAGCCCATGTCCACACTAAGTTTGAAACCTCTGTTTTCAGTTTTCATATGTCATCTATTCCAAAGTATCCGGTTATGGAGAGCATTTTTGAAAGTCTTTGTTTTCAGTGGAGGAAAATGCCGTACCAGTGTGGATGAGGGGTGTGAATGTTGTGAAATCAATGCTTTTTTTTAAATTAAAAACAGATTTGTGTGGATGTTGCCTTAGAGAGATGGTAGAATGTTTGGCTGGTGAAAATATCTAGTTAACTTCCTGTTAAGTGCTGCAAACAAAGATTTGATGCTTCTAGCCTGGTGAACTTCAGAAAATCTTGTGATTATTTCATTCTATAAAATGCTTGTTGTATTAACCTGATACCAGGTACTGCACTATCACAGTGGGCTATTGACTTGGGCCAGTAAAAATGCACCTAGCAACCACTTATCAGCGCCCTGGCAACCACCCAGAAAACAACCGCAAACAGCAAAATCAAGTTATCAGATACTTCTCTGTAGTGATCAAGCACAAACACCACTAATCATGTTAGTCTGTGCTGTTATTTCAAAGTTGAAATTTTTATGTAATTACACACATTCATGATTTTCACATTCTGTTGATCTCAGTTGGCTCATATCTCTTATCATTCCTTTCGTGTGTGGGTGCGTGTGCGTGTGCTTGTGCGTGTGCGTGTGTGTGTGTGTGTGTGTGTGTGTGTGTGTGTGTGTGTGTGTGTGTGTGATAGAAAAACCCCATCAGGACTAAATACTGCTCTCTAGTGGACAAACTGCAGAAAGCACTGATGCGTGCAATTTTGTCCATGTTAAAATACTTTCTCCTAACCCAGCATAATACATAAACACACAGTATATACTGTATCTTAGTAGGCTATTTGTAGGTTGATTTACCTGAGAAAGTGTAAATACTGCATATCTGTGATGCTTTCAAAACATTATACCGTTGCTTCAAGGTGCATTCAGTAGTTTTTCCTCATTAAAAAGAAATTCAAACTACTTTTGAAAAATTATGTTTACCGTCTTGTAAACTCTACACTCACATGATATCAAGACTTCAGTTATATCAGCCTCAAAAAGCTGTCTTGTGCTTATGGATCATGGCTGATAAAAAATTGTGCATTTCCTCAGTGACATTGTTAACCTGAAAACTTCTGCTTTTGCATGATACTGCATATTTTTGCAATAAATACCCTTTTCTCGTTTCTATTATTTTCTTTTTTTCTTCTCTAATTTTTCTCTTAGGTTATCATGGTCTGTATTGTGAAGAGGAATATAATGAATGTTTGTCTGCTCCTTGTCAAAACTATGCCACATGCAGAGACCTAAGCAATGCCTATGAGTGCATCTGCGCCCCACAGTTCACAGGTGTGTTCCCCAGAAGGACTGTCAATGTAATTAATGAACAATTGGTGTACAAAGTAACTTATAAAATAAAAACAAAATAAAAAAAGATAATTAAAAAAAGCCAGTTAAGTGACATGTAATTATAATGATATTTACATGTTTAATGTGATATGGATGTGGCTTGTTTTTTCTCAGGGAAGCACTGTGAGATATATAAGGATCCATGTCAGAAGCTGAGGTGCCGGAATGGTGGACTCTGTGAAAGTGGAGGCAGCAACGCATCCTGTCTGTGTCCACCAGGATACATGGGTGAATACATATCATTTATTCATAAGAATAATGTACCTATATCTGGAGTAAGCAGGGTGGCCTATTAAATTTGCCAAAATGCAGTATAATGGATTAAGTGTACTTGTAATTGTTTTAGTCAGATGCATTTACATTGTGACAGTTGCTCAGATGCAGTCAACGACATCTGTGTTTGTATATGTGTATACCAAAAGGCTCATGAAATCAGAATAAAAAAAGTGAACAATTTGATGCTGCAGTCTACTTCATAACTCTTTTTTTGTCAAATGCAACAATAATTTTTATTTCTGAAATGATAACTGGATGCCAATAAAATGCAACATAATGAGGTCACGTGACACGTCACTGTTTAAATATTTATCATTGCATATTTCATACTGAAATATTTTCATACACAATTCTTTCAAATAGTGGTAAGTACTGCCCAGTATGCAATAAGCAGCAGACATGTTGTTGTCTTTTTGTAGGTGAGAACTGTGAGGTGGATGTGAATGAGTGTGAGAGTAATCCCTGTCACCATGGCGGCACCTGCATCGACCAGTCCAACGGCTACACCTGTCACTGCCCACCTGGCTGGGTCGGTGGAAGCTGTGAGATCCGTGAGTTCACCTTTTTTACCTTCTGACCTAAAGTGGGGTGAAAATCTGCGATTGAAAATCAAATTTAAAACTGAAATTAAACAGATTTTGGATATTTTGACAAATATGAAATAGTAAAAATTCTGCACTTTTTCTAGGTCACCAAAGAAGTAAGCAAATTTGTGACATTGACCATGCTAACTCTTGTACAAAAGGTCAGGCTTTCTTTAATCAATTGAAAAGATGCTCTTTGGAACACTGTTACATATATTTGCATAAACGTGCCAGCTTGAGAGCATGTTGTCATTAAAGAAATAGGAGGACATACTAAATACTAAGCTTTCTGTAATGCATGTACATTTTTTGAAGGAGTGTTATTCCTTCATTAAAAACACACACATACATACACACACACACACACACACACACACACACACACACACACACACACACACACACACACACACATCAACATAAATAAAAAGGTGAATAAAGTGCCCATGGTGTCCTCTGCAGGAGGCAGTTCAGGTCATAGTGATGGAAAAGGATCCCAGGGTGTGGGGCCCAGTGCTCTTGTGATGGACTTTGCTGCTCTATCACATAAAGAGTGTGGACTTCAAGGACACCATTATGCATGCACAGGGTAGAGAGAGCGCAGTCCCCTGAAGAGTGACGAGCTACTGCCTTTTATGGAGGCTGTGATGCTGTGCCATTAGCCTTCTGTGCACCTCATCACACACTGCTAGCTCACACCATTACAGTGCCCCTCCTCTCACTACACACTCCTGTCAGGAGCCGGATGATGGGAGAACCAGGGAGACGGTGACATGTCGTGTGGGGAGGTGGAGCCATTGTGACACTCTGAAATAACTTTGAGAGCTTTTGACGAACACCCTACCGTGTTTGTGTGTCCGTCAGTCCTTGCTAGCCGACACTTTATTTGAATCTGTTAATAAAGTGTTTCAACAAATAGACTTCTTTTGCAAAGTGTAAAAATAAACTAGATTTCTAATGAAATGTGAAGCTTGCCTATGTGAAACATGTTTCCACCATGCTAGGGTGTTCTGGTTCCCAGGGTGTTGTTATATGTTTCCTAACGTGTTCTGGATGGTTGTTAGTGCTTAGCTAATGCTAAGGTATTGCTTTAAGGTTGCTAGTGTGTTCTGGTTGGTTTCCAAGGTGTTGCTTTATATTTCTTAACGTGTTCTGTATTGTTGTTATACCATAGCTAATGCTAAGGCATTGCTTTGTGGTGTCTAGGGTGTTATGGGTGCTTAAGTGTTCAAAATACAGGGGCCTTCTGCAGGCAACTCGTTCCACATTGTTTGTGCTCAGGAATGAAACCTCAAAATGGCTTGTTGAGAAAAGGTGTGCTATTGCTCTTCTAAGTGACCAGAAGTACGTTTTTTTGCCTGGTGGATAATAAAACAGGTTAACCCCCCCATATCTGAAGATGGAACTGGCCCATACCTAAAGACCACTCGTAAGACGTTTTTCAACTATCGGGCCAGTGCGAGTCAGGGCTATCAACTGGCCAGCCAAGCGGCGAGACCAAAATCGATTTTCGTTCCCACTATCGGGCCAGTAGCCCCACAGTGTTGCCCTAAAATCCGCACTTAACTCACCACCCTAATGTCCAATTCATAAGCAAGATTGAGGTGTCATGTTATCTATTTGTCTAGAATACAGAGTTTATATCATTTGTAAACATTAGCTAGTTAGCAAGATAAGTTAGCGTTGAAAACTCACCTGCTGTGTCTGCCATGGTGTTCTGAATGGTCTCTCCACTTACAGCGGGATGATGTCCCATCACACCGTCCATGATCTCAAACCATGGAAAGTCATTTTTTTGGCCACCGCTTTGTCCAATTTGCTTTTTAACAGATTTTAACAATTTTAAATGTTCCCAAACCTGTACCGTTGTGTACTGGATACAAAACCGCTTTTGACATCACCACCACCTCACTCCCCAGTTGGCCTTGTTTGGTACAAGGATGATCGGCATGCCGAAAGCCATTTGTTGTTGGTCTTAAGAAAGCCCTGAGGAGGCTCAATGAAATCCCGGAAGTGGGAATGCAACTGGCACTAGCATGCCCTCAAATGTGCCTTTTTAACTAGGGTAACAACCTAGCAACACCCTAGCAACCATCTAGAACATCCTAGCAATGCCCTATCCCACCTATATGTAGAAACCCCTTAGTTTGGCACTGACAAGCGCCACTTACTGTATTTATTTATTTAATTATGTATTTTTTTAGAAAATTTTTAAATCCAGTTTTTCTCTCCTTTTCTCCTTCCTTTGTTCTACTGTATATCTTTACTTTAATAGTGTATTCATTTTCAACCTAAGTAATGTTCTATATTCACACTGCTCTCTCTCTCTCTTTCAGATCTGCAGTGGAAGATGACTCAGCCTGTGGACTCACTGACTAACATGCCGCGTCACTCTCTGTACATAATTATTGGTGCTCTGTGTGTTGCGTTCATCTTGATGCTGATCATCCTCATCGTTGGCATCTGTCGCATCAGCCGTATCGAGTACCAGGGCTCGTCCCGTCACACCTACCAGGAGTTTTACAACTGTCGGAGTATTGACAGTGATTTCAGTAATGCTATTGCCTCCATTCGTCATGCAAGGTACGCTGTATTCCTGAGCATCTACTGTACATTGGTTGGGGAGACTGTAATTTGTTGGACTAATTAAAGGGATATTTCTACCAAAAATACAATTTCTCTCATTTACTCATCATCATTCCATCCCAGATGTGAATTAATTTCTTTCTTCAGCAGAACACAAACAACAATTTTTAGAAGAATATTGGAGCTCTGTTGGTCCTTACAATGCAAGTGAATGGCAACCAGAACTTTGAAGCACCAAAAATAACATAAAGGCAGCATAAAAGTAATCTAAACGACTTCAGTGGTTAAATCCATTTCTTCAGAAGCGATATGATAGGTGTTTGTGAGAAACAGATTAAAATGGAAGTCCTTTTTACTATAACTCTCCATTTTCACTTTCCACATTTAGAAAGTGAAAGTGGAGATTTAGGATAAAAAAAGGACTTAAATATTGAAGTATTTTAAATATCTTATGTATTACTTTTATGCTGCCTTTATGTGATGTCTGCTCACCATCCACTTACATTGTAATGATCAACAGAGCTCAGATATTCTAAAAATCTTTATTTGTGTTCTGCAGAAGAAAGAAAGTTGTACACATCTGGGATGTTATGAGGATGAGTAAATGAAGAGATAATTTATATTTTTTGGGGTGAATTATCCCTTTAAAGGAATTGTTCACCTGAAATTGAAAAAAAACTGTTAGCATTTACACACCCTTTTTTTTTTTTTTTAAACCTGTATAACTTCTGTTTCTTTGTGTGGATGTTTGTGTTACAGGTTTGGGAAGAAATCTAGACCAGCAATGTATGATGCAACTCCAATCAGCTATGAAGATTACAGCCCAGATGACAAGCCCCTCGTCGCACTCATTAAAACGAAAGATTTGTGAAGCAATATATCTGCATACTTACACATATTACACCACACATGCACAGGCACTGTTCCAGCCTTTGAAACGAGCCAATCATTCAGTATTAATTTCTTAAAATAGGTTAAAAATATTAATCAAACATGAAGAAACTTTTGAATTTAACATATTTTACCATTGTAACTCATAAATCTTTTAATACATATCAAGCACTAGGAGTGCTACACAGATTTAGTGTTTAATGGGTTAGTCGTGGACAAATGTGCTTTGTTTGCAGACCAAATATTTTGTGGAATGTGAGTAGACGGATAAGCTATATTGCAAAATTTGTTTGTGAGGGGGGTGTTGAACCTAACCTCCCTACATCTAGACTCTGATTAATGTATGATAGCCACAGTTCAAGCAAAAGCTGTAGAATTAGGAATAATAGAGCTCTTTATAGTGCAGTTATACTGTAACTTTATACAGAAGATGAAAAACTTAGAAGAACAAAAGATAAGATGATGTATGTTGCCCTAACTGGTGCATGGATAGGATCAATGGTTTCGGCATTACTCTGTAACCTTATGTACATTGTTGTTTGCTGTTTATTTATTGTTCATTGTAGACTATTTTGTGTCACCTTGGTAGTAACAAAATCTTAAGAATCCACCACTGCTATTGTAAAGGCAGCACAAAGAAGTGCTTTTAAATATAATATTAAGTGGTGTCATTTCACTGCGTAAGTAATAAAAACAGACATCCTGATCTATATTTCATATTGTTTTATTGAATTTAAAGGTATAGTTCACAAATAAAAAAAATATTTACTCACCCTCATGTTGTTCAAAACCCATATGACGTTTTTTTCTTCTGTGCAACACAAACAGAAATATTAGACACAATATCATAGGTATTGTGTCTTAGTTAACATTGACATTCATTAGATGGTAAAAATGATGCAGTGAAAGTCAATGGTGACTAAGGCCTAATGTCACCTTTTATGTTCAACGGAAGAAAGTCATACAGGTTTGTAGCAACATGAGGTTGAGTAAATACACACACACACACACACACACACACACACACACACACACACACATATCTATATAGTATATTTGTATTGATTTTTAGAAAAACATCTCCACTCTGTTGGCCCTTACAATGCAAGAACATGGTGACCAGACCTTTGATGCTCCAAAAATCACATAAAGGCAACATGAAAATAATCCATATGACTCCAGTTGTTAAATATGATAAGTGTAGGTAAGAAACAGAACAATATCAAGTCCTGTTTTTACATAAATCTTCTCTTTCATTTTCAAAATGGAAAAGAAAGTGAAAGAGAAAGTTTTTAAATATTGATCTGTTTCTTATGGAAGCCGGTTTCCGCCACAGTTAAATAAAAAAAGGTGATTTTGTAAGTCAATATAATGAGATACTAAGTCATTATTATGAGAAAGTTTCTCATAATAATGACTTAGTATCTCATTATACTGACTTACAAAATCACCTTTTTTTATTTAACTGTGGCGGAAACCGGCTTCCATAGTTTCTCACCCACACTTAGCACATCACTTCTGAAGACATTGATTTAACCACTGGAGTCATACTGGTTACTTTTATGCGTCTTTTTGTGATTTTTTTTTTAGCTTCAAAGGTCTGGGCACCATTCACTTGCATTATATGAACAAGCTTAAAACTAAGTAAAAACTATTAATTAAGCATATGTAAATTACTATGTAAGAATTTCATAATGGATGAGAGGCAATGAAAATGTAAAACTTTTAATTGTTGGATGCACTATAGAAGTTTTAGATGGGAAAAAAAATGTGAATAAGGGCATTCAAACATGAAACTATGTAATTGTTCATTTAATCTCTGTAATATATTGACTGGCATAGAGATGGGTTTAAAAAATAGCCTCCAAAAATGACTTTGGCTTCCTTATTAGTCTCTATTCAGACATTAGTGAGCTCATGGTAAGAGTATTGGAACAAGAGCAGTGTCTCAGCCAGGCCTTGGAGTCTTGGTTAAGTTCGCTGTGTATTTCTACCGTGTGCGTCTAGTGTTCCCACAGCGGGTTCCAACTTTCTCTTGCTCTCTTTTTCTCTTCATTTGGGACTGGCTGGAGTTGTACTCATAGCATGTTTTCATTCTTCCCAATTACTATCTCCCTATCCTTCCACCATATCTACTCTTACATATACTGATTGCATTTCTCTGGTTATCCTCTTGCTTAGTATATAGACAGATAGGAGTTACACTCTGCAACTAATCTGAAACCAGTTTTTGCTGTTTGTCTTTTTCAATGCCTGAATTAAAGGAATTGTTTGCCCAAAAGTGAAAATAGTATCATCCTTTAGGCCCTACTCACCTTCCAAACCATTCAAGAGAAAGTAAATCATAAGGGTTTGGGATGACATGAGGGTGAGTCAATAATAACATAATTTTCATTTTTGGGTGAACTGTTTTTTAAGGCTAGGTGTTAAAAACTGGTTCAAGAGTAGTTCTAAGTGGAAGCTTCTAGCCTAAGAACAGTTTTTGTAGATAAACATAACACCAATTTGGTTATACAGTACAGTATATGATGTACTAATAAAAGATAAGGTGAACGCCTCTATATTCCTTGCAAGTTTTCAATGCATGTATGATTAAAATATAATCTAAATGAGCCTAAAGATATAATCTACTTAAAAGGGATGGTAAACCACAGAATTCTTTGTTTTTTTTATAATTTTCTCACCCTCGTGCCATCCCAGATGTGTATGACTTTCTTCTGCAGAACACAAACGAAGATTTTAAGAAGAATATTTCAGCTCTGTAGATCCATACAATGCAAGTGAATGGTGACCAGAATATTGAACCTCCAAATAACCCACAATGGCAACATAAAAGTAATCCATATGACTCTAGTGGTTAAATCCATATCTTCAGAAGTGATATGATAGGTGTGAGTGAGAAACAGATTGATATTTAAATCCTTTTTTACTATAAATTCTACCTCCTGCCCAGTAGGTGGTGCTATGCATGAAGGATGTGAATTGCCAAAAACAAAAGAAGAAGAATGTGGAAACTGGAAGTGTGGATTGATCATAAAAAAGGCCTTAAGTTGTATCTGTTTCTCACCAACACCTCTCATATAATTTGTGAAGATATCATTTTAACTACTTGAGTCATATGAATTACTTTTATGCTGCATTTATATGCTTTTTGGACCTTTTATGTTCTGGCCACTATTCATTTGCATCGAGCAGACTTACAGAGCTGATATATTTTTCAAAAAAATCTTTGTTTGTGTTCAGCAGAATAAAGAAAATCTTACACATCTGGGACGACATGAGAGTGCGTAAATGTTGAGAGAATTTTAATTTTTGGGAGAACTATAAAACAAGGATGTTACCCTGAATTCAATCAAAATTAATCTTGGTGGTATCTATGGGTTACTGTATGTGCATTTGTTGAGGAAGATATTTACTTCTAGATAAGTGAGGACTACAAGACGTTTTGGAGGATTCCACACATATCAGTACTGTTTTTGTCTTTTTAAGTCAAAGAACAGATGGTAAGTCTCTCGCTGTCTCTCTTACGCACACACACACACACACACACACACACACACACACACAAACACAGGTTGGTGCAACTATCATTACGAGGCCTCTCCAAAAACAATGTTTTTATACTGCACAAACACACACACACACTTTATATATCTCTATTACACAGAAACCACTTTCAAACTAGTACACAAAGCAAACTTGAACATTTGTAAAAGCATTTAGTTTTGTAATCATGTCTCATGTGTCCGATGAGAGACACATGCACGGATACAGACAGTAAGCCTACAGGAAGGATGCTTTTTTTCACAGCTGGAATGCTTTTGACTGTCTGCACATGGAGTGTCCCCCAGCTGGCTGTGCCCATATATGGAGTTCAAACAGTGTCCTAGACCCTTTAGTGACCTTGTGTGGCTTCCAGATGTTCTGAGAGTAAAACTGGCAGTTTCTGATGATACTTTGGCCCAGAGTATCCCTCCACCATGTTATTTCCAGCATTTTTGTATTTTTTTTAAATGGGCTGAAATAATTTTCACACAATAATTATTGAAATGGTGAAAATGTGTATTTCACTCTTTGTATAGGTTATCGTAGTTTAAACATGTAATAATTTGTATTTACATAATGTTTTTTATTTAATAATGAAAGTCTGGGACAAGGCTAAAACAGTTATATCTATAAATAAAAGGAATTTAAAAAAGGATTAAAAATGCATGATTAAGTCATGTTAGAAATATAAGTCAGCTTTAATGTGACCAAAAGAAAAAAAGTTGAAATCTGTAAGTTTTAATATAAATCAACCCCCTGGGATATAAAATTAATGAAATTAACATTAAATGAATTAAGGGTGACAAATAAGCTTGCAATTTTCAATATGATTAACCTCAAATTCAAAACCTAAAAGATTATTTGGAATGTTTGGAATAGTGTTTAAATATAATTTACTAGACTAAATTTTTCTTTGAATGGCAAGAGTTCAAGCTATTTTTTTTTTTTTTTTATGTAAAATTGCATTAAAATGCTAAATGAAGGTTTCCTTTTCCGTAATGTTAACGTAACAAGTTCATATGACAACAATGTAGCATACTATGGATTGAAATATTTAGCATTCCATAATACTTACAGTACTTAAACCCACTGTACTGTTTAACATATTTAAGAATTGTACAGTACAGTATGCAGAATACTATTATAGTACCACCCCTAATTGAGTAACCTTTTGGTTTGAAAGCCTGCGTTGTAACATGCTAGTTTACTACATCAGAACGACTACAGACACAAAACACTGGAATGCACTCACCAATATTGTGCTCGAATGAAATGGAATCGAGCGCGGGAATTAAAAGCGACCCGCTGCCTCCCTCTGCCGGTCACTATGAGAATAATATCAGTTGAAAGGAGGCGGAGGACTCGAAGGGGGGGAGAAAGAAAGAAAAGAGCCTGTGTTGGTTTTTGCAGGCGGAGTTTCGTTCTCGCTCACCGTTGGAATTCACAGTGTCCTTGTGTTTTTTTCTCGGGATTGCTGGAGGAGAGAGAAGGAGCGAGAAAGCGCCGCCAGCAAGCAGATGTTCTAGCTGGACTATCCCTCTGCCACGAGCAAGCTGTTTCCAACCTGAGAATCGAGCTTATACACAACTAAAATGTGGCAGCCTGCGTCGGAGCGATTGCAGGTAAGATTGGACGGCTTTGTGTTCATACATAATAAGAGCAAGAAATGCTTTTGTTATCTGTTGTGCGTTTTTGGAGCCCTAGTGTGCAGGCCAACCAGCAAGTACACAAGCTTCTCATCTAGCAAATCCTTTTCAATTTCCATTTATTACTCACACAAACTGGTACAGGGATAAATCACGATTTTCCTGCGACTGCAATTTTGTATTCCTCCTTATCTCTGAAGCGCGGTCTTTTGGCCAGCAGCTGGGAGCCTGATCACAAAATGTAGCTGAAGTTATGCTTTCTGTTTTTAAATTCTTGCCCCTAAACTTTAAGACGACATTTTTATCCAGAAACAAGGCCATTTCACACCATTTACGTTGCCTTCCGTATGGAAAGACTTTGTTGTTCGGTAAACTTCCAGTGGTGGCCTTGCTTAAGATAAGGGTGCGTTCACACAGGACGCGTTATTACGTTCCGTCTTCGCTATTTTTACTTGTTGGTCTAATTTAGTTTTTAGCACGGTGGGTCAAATTACAACAGTTCAACTTTTTTAAACGATGTGCGTCCTGTGTGAACGCCCCTTAAGCCGGTTTTATACTCACAGCACATCTGTTGACAAGCTGTGCATCTAGGTTTTTATATCTGCTCTGGGCAGCGACATTGGCCTCCAATTCCCGTGCGTAATAATATTAAGCCTAATTTCACTAGGCAGTTGTAGTCAAATAGTTCCCTGTAAATATCGTTTTAATAAATAAAATAAAAAGTTAATGTCAAGTACTCCAGGGTTGCTGGGCTTCACTCTCCACTGTTTGTAATATTATCCAGATGTGGAGAGGGACAGGCTTTGCCAGATTAACTTATTCCTCACAGAGTCTGGCAAGGCGACAGTGATAGTGTAGTAAACCTTTTTAAAGCTACTTCAAGTGATTTGATCAACATAATTTTCTGTAATGCATTGCACAGTTGTGGTATGAAAACAATATAAATTATTTAAAAGCATGTAATGACAACAAGAGTTTATAAATCTTTAGGAAGTTACCATAGATATGCACACATTGGGATCAAGATTAAAACAAATCTTTTCTGAAGTAATCCAAAAGATTGCAACCTTATTTAATCGCCTTGAGTTCATTAGTTATACTGAAAGAATTCCTGTTTATGTTTTGGTTTGAGTTTTGTGGTATTTCACATTTTTCACGTGGTTTGAAAAGGCTTGTTCCTTAAAGCACTCTGTCCATTGAAGTCGCTGTTTTCAGTTTAACACCGTTATAAACAAAACAAATGAGTGAGCATTTTCTTGAAATAAATCATATTGTTAAAAACATGTAAGGGGCCTTTCAAGAGGCCAATTCTTCTGCTCTCGCTGTCTTAAGCCCAAAGTATACTTAAGTGTAGTTCAGATGCGAACACTGTGCATCCGCATACAAGGATGTTTGATGCAAATCTCGCCATCAGCAGAGTGTGCAAGCACAGAACACGCGAAGCGCTATGTTTCTAACCGTGCTTCTTTGAACGCGATGAATGCGCATGCACCTGGGGTTATTTGCACTAACTAGTGGATCCACATGGTGGCAACACTAACATTTGAGCTATTGCTGCAATGAAGAAGCACTAGAAGAAGGTGTAATCGCGGAGATGAAGGTAAAAACAACAACAGTAGATGTGCAATTCAAGAGCGCATGTGTGAGGAGGTGTGGCAATACCTGCATTTATATAACTCAAGTCTGAAAGAATATAAAGACATCTTTATGTGTCCAAGTACCTGAAGAGAAACTCCTGTGTCTCACAACAGTCATAGCGCACGTGCGCCATCCGCATGTGTATGCGCACAAAGTTAAATCGAGTATACTTTAACAGGCTCATGTTCGACGGTATGCAGATATCAAAATGGAAGTATACCCAGGGCATTACTTCATTGTTATCTCAGAAAGGCCATTTCAAGAACCAACTTCAAGATTGACCACTTTTTTTTCTGTTTGTGATTAAGTGACATTTTTGGAGCTCAGAAACATGGAAACTACTCATGTTTTCACACTTTATTCTTTCTGAAATATGACAGCACATTTCTAACATTCTGTCTAACATCCCTTCTTATGCTTTGAGGCAAACCTTCACTTTCTTTAGATTACCCTCTCACTTCTATCTTAAAGTAATACAGAACATTTTAACCAATGTAACCTCACGGTTTCATAAACAGATGCTTGTTTGCACATGTTCTTAGTGCCATAGATCAGTCTTACCAAGGGTATTGTAAAATTCATCTGGTTATTAATAGGAGCTGACTCCCTCTGTTATGATTAATTGGATCTCAATACTTTTCCAATAGTGATCACAGAAAAACCATACAACCAAGGACTTGGATTCATGAACATCTAGGCATGGTTCAGTTATGAATGCCACCCTAGTGATGGGCACTGGGCCTAGTAAGACCTCCCGACAGTGGATTGAATCAAGACCTAATTCTCAACCCCTCAAATTTTAACTTGCATATACCGATTCTTTCTCAACACACTTTTCTCAGAATTCAGTGAAGCACTCTCACTGTGTCCACTGCATGGTAACCATGGCTACCAGCAGTTTCTCTTTTTGTGGCATTTCCATGGTAACAGACAGCGCTGTGTTGATGGCGATGCCAAGTCTCATTCTATTCTCTCCCTTTCTGTGATATGGAACCATTCTTCTGTATTCTGTTATCACTTTAGATGTTATAGAGTTCCACTTCTGATATTTGTAGCCAGTATGATGACTTTGTTCTGATGCAAAGGTGTTGCCACTCATAAATAATATATGCTTTGAAGAAAAATACTACACATGTTGTGTTTGATCCATGGTTTTGTGTATTAGTAAAAGTGTTGTAAATATGTGACTGTGAGTGTATTCAAATGGATTGATTCAGGTAGCTCACATAAAGGGGTTTACTTTGTGCTGCCACTCACTGCCTTGCTAAAAAGGGCAACATTGCCGGTCACCAGCATATTTAGTGTTTTGGATGCTGTTGTATTGGTGTCCCCACTGAGCTTACTGTCACAATGAAAGGTACTTTAAGGACCATTTGTGCTTTCTCAAATGCCACATTGGTGGAGCTCTTTGGAGAACCTCTAGGCACCCTTTCAAAAATTGCATTTATTTGAGGAACTTTCAAAATGTTGAGTTTCAGCAGCTAAATACCTCCTTCTCCAGTAACCCCAACATTAAGGCACTTGAAATTGGGCCTATTTATTGAAGCTCCTTGAGAACACAATAGGACGTTTGAGGCACCATTGAAAGGATGCCTAAAGCTAAAGCTTAATTAATATTTGAATTTTATAGACATTATTTCAGGTAGGGGGTTGTCTATATTCTCAAATCTTAAGAAAAATAGTAAAACGTGAAAAGGACATTTCAATAAATGGTTCTATGTAAACTTGCCTATTCCTGTGCCATAGTAGGCCTACTACCACAGAATCTAGCTTAATAATATCATAGTGTTTTAATATCATCGCGTATGTCAGGCGAGACACATCGCTGTTTATACCTGATCACATAAATGCAGCTCCTGTGACCGCTTGTATTCGGATTTGAAGGGGAGTGTCTCTGTTTTCATGACTACAAACATGAATCACTATGACACTGTGCTACTGCATTACAATAACAGCGGAAAATTCAGGAATGGCAAAGCGTAAAAAAAATGGTCCAGATTCTGTTGAAATTTTATCATAGCACAAACGCATTACAAGCAGAATTCTCTGTTATTGTAGTGGAGTACCTGTACTAACTGAGCTTCAGATGTGCATGCTTATTATCTGAGTCACACTGCATGTTGATATCAGACACACTTATGGAGATCCGTGAAGTTCTTGTGCTTGTATATGTTAATCTCTTTTTGAAACTCTTGTTTTAGTGCAGCGGTTCATTAACAGGTGAGAGGTTGTGCTTTGCTGCTGTCTGGGATGCATTAGAATGAATTGGCTGTTTTACCTCAAATGTGATGTGATCATAGTGATAGTGGGGGGTGGGCGGTTTGTGTGACGTCGACCTGTGAATGCAGATATGATGACTAGATTGCGTTACCGGTACACTGATATCATATTACAATGAATACACTCCTGACTACCTCTAGATCAGGACAAGATCAAAACACATTCCGATCACAAACACATTTACATGTCTTTTCAATGTGTATGTGGACAACATACAGATACATGTCTCATTTTAGTGCCAAGCAAAATCGGGGCCTTTGCTTTACTCGTGATTTGTTATTAAAAGTTATTAAAAGTTGTTGTTGGAGCAGGTCTAGTGTTCATTTCGCCAGGAGACTGCTCCAATACCTCAAGCCAGGTTAAAATATTTTTGCAGAAGGTGTAGTTATGTGATTTTATGAGACCAGGTTGAAAAACCTTTATCCATTTCACATTCATGAATGCATAAGCACTATGAGAGAAGCTTGTCCAGGTGGTTCACATGTTCAAGTGAGAATTGCTTTGTTTACTGCAAAAACATTTTGGGTGAATTTTTCCTTTTAAACATTGGTCAAGCAGCTTCAACATAACAAACATGTTGGTCGACCAGATTCACCAGGGTTGCACCATCTATACGTACGTTACAACTTAGCCTAGTTGTGGCGTAAATGGGCACTAAGTCACAATTTACATACTACTAAATATTTGAGTGTTGCACAGTTAAATTTAGGTATATATTTAGTAAAACTAAATATTTACAGAAGCTTCCGTCCAGGAGTAACGGATGGAATAAAAAGCAGACTCACTTAATGACATCAATTAGTTCAGGTTTTGGTTGACAGGCTTCATTCATTTTGACATATATGGTGGTGTTTGCATTTACACTTGTTTACATTAATGGGAGAAAACACTATGTAAAAAAACGTTCCTCTTCAGCATGAAACCGATTTAACGGTGCACTTTCCTGTGTACACTGCCCGGTGTCAAGTTTCAACATGTTCAAAATAGATATTAAAATTAATAAATGTTTTTCCCTGTTGTATTAGTATTTATTTATTTATTGTCCCAAATCGTATTTCAGTGGGAGTATAATTTATTACAGCTGACAGTTATGAGCAAACAAGGTTTGAACAAGATTAAACGGAAAATCACGGCTGTTTAACACTTCTGTGTACAAATTTCAAGGCTGCTTATTTGATCAATTAAGGTAAACGTCATATTATGCGACTACGCTTTACTTTAAGGAGAGCTTACGACCTACTAATTAAATCTTGCCTTAAGAACAGGTGGTGCAAACAAATTAAACACTGACTTAGTTACAAACTAATAGTTAATAAGCCATTAGTGTGAACTTTACATCTCAACTTAAGTGAGACTTTACGCACAGCTGATGCAACCCTACCCAGTACCTTACCAGCATAAACCGGCCTTGACCAGAATGGAAATGCATTCTGCTATAAGCTGGTCTTTTGAGCAGGGTGTTAGAAATATTTAGGATATCATATCATATGTTGCACAATCCAAGACAGCAGAAAAAAATGGCTTGCATAGCATTTTCACTGCAGGTTATGCCCACAGCATAGATTTATTGGGTGTCTATTGGGACATTCTTTCACTTTAAACTCCTCATTTGTTGCAATGGACGCAACAAGTTTGTTCTTCGCTCTCTATATGTGTACATCTATTACATAGTCTTTTTTTCTGCTAACGCTTACATTTTATATACCTTTTATAAAATCAGTGTTTGTTTTAGACACTAAAAACAATGTTTTGTTAAAACAGTTTTTCAGATGTAGATAATTTTGTACCCACAGTATTTTAGTAGTTGTTAGTTCTATTCTCTGCACTGGTCATATTTACTGTTAATGTGGTTATGTGAACTGAAGTGAATCCATGCTCAAAGTTTAATGCACTCATTTGTAGTGTTTATGTGGAGAGGAGGGATTTGGGCATGGCATGTGCTGGTCTGTGTTAAGAAACACTTGTATGAAGTATATTTTTGGGTGTTCTTTAAAGGATTAATTGAGAGAACTGCAGTACAATACAGCTTATTCTATTACAACTCCCAGTTTCCAAGAATATCATTTGGTTTCAACTTGGTTGTGTGAGTGAGAGAGTTTGAGGGTAAACCACAGAAATGTCTGTCTATCGTTAGCTACTCTAGTGTCTGGTAAGACTCTCCCACAAGGTTCACAGAGAGATGGTTATGTTGGGGTGTGTATGTGTCTGAAACATGTAAATAAATCATGGTCTTTAAAATGTATGGATGTATTTACACTGAACCAGTGAGTGTGTTTTTATTTGTGTGGGTCGGTGGGTGGTTTAATAGCCTCTGTATATCAATGCTAGCTAACATTGATTTGTGTTTTGAGGAAGGTGGGAGGTAGATGTCGACCGATAGTGGATTTTTCCGATACTGATAACTAATAATTGACTAAATAATTGATTTATTATGCTGATTAGACAGCGTTTAATGAGAGCATTCGCGAGGGTGCAGAAAATTTTGTGGAGCATCACTGCGCTCGCGTCGAAATGCAGTCATTGATTTGTACAAAGTAGCAATAAAATAATTCAGCTTAACTGTTCTAAGTGTGTTTTGGAGGTGTAGCCAATATAAAGAATATGACATGAATAGCATATTTCAGGAATCACTGTCATTCTTATTGCGTCTGCTTTTATAAGACCCATTTGCCACGCAGCTGGTATTGGTAGATTTTACATTTTCACGAATCGCACAATCTCCGATCACAAATTATTGTTTTTAATTTCCAAAGTGCAACCGCTGAGGCCAAAAATGATCTAACGATGATCTTACATGAACAAGATCACCATTGAAGATCTAACGGGATGAATGGTCCCCTGTCTAGCCGCCTAAAGGCTTACTGAACACAGTAACTTGGTTGATTTAAATCAGCTCTTAATAATTTGAATATGACATATTATTTACTGTACGTGGACTACTAATTTAAGCAGTAATTTAGCAATAATTCAATTTATTCTATACCATAGATATCAATGTACAATCATTTTCATTTGCCATAACCTTAACATCCACCATTGAAATGTACTAATCTGAAGAACCACACGGTTGCTTACTTTGTGACGTCACAAATATGTATTTTATTTAGGACTGCTCTTCAAAATCAACATTACAGATATTTACATAAAGTTTAGAATGCATATAGTAATGTTGTCTTCTTGAGTATCAATTAATGTTTTCACCTTGTGTAAAAGTTGTGTGCAAGTCCCTCAATTGTTCTAAGTGTCAAAAGCTTGATTTTATGTATAATCTGATCAGTCACAACATTGAAGCCACCTGCCTAATATTGTGTAGGTCCTAGGGCTGGGATAAACGATTATTTTTTAAACAATCTAGCGATTTATTTTTTCGATGCATCGATTGATCTAACGATTCATTTTTTCAGTCCGATTTCGATTCGATTAATCGACTTGTGACAACACCGGTAATACCGGTTTCATCGGGGGTGGGGGTGTATAAAATGTAAAAAAAAAAACATTTGCCGGGAGTTTGATTGACTGGCGATCTGATCAATCAATCATAATACGCCATTTTTGTCCGACAAAGTAGTCAGGAGAGAGAAGATTAACGTCGGTGGATTTGAATTTGAATAATGGATTGTAGGCTACTGTACTGACATCTTTCCGCGGTGCTATAAATTAACCAAGGAAAAGATGATCGGTTCACGAGCAGCTTTAACTGAGGCAATCTGTCACGACACATTAAAGAGCCACAAAATAGTAGGCCTATTTATGGTTTAATTTTCTTTGAATGACCAAATTTGAAAGTTGAGACTTTATTAAATGTTACCTGCTTGGTCCTGTCTGTCAGCGCGTTGTCAGTGTCCTCTATGTATTTTTCACGACATTCATTCATAGCTATAAGCGCATTATTAATAGCTATAAGCGAAAACTTTAGGTGTCGACAACGTATTATAGCCTACTCCAACGTCGAGTGCAAAGTGGGGAGTTGAAAAAAACTTACGGTGCTCTGTCATCTGCAGCTGCAACCGGGTGGCGCCTCTTCAAATGCTGGTGCATTGCCGTGGTGCGAGAATGGAAGGCCATCTCCATTTTGCAAAGACGACATATCATGGAATTATTTCCTTTTAAATTAAAGAATTCCCATACTTTAGAGGAACGAGTGCATGCCGCCTTGCACTTCTGATAGTCTGAGGAGCCACTTGTGTTATTACTACTTGCCGGCGCCGCCATCTTTGTTTTGGATCCGACGAATCGACACGTATTTTTCGTGTCGACGCGTTGTCCCAGCCCTAGTAGGTCCCCCTCGTGCCGCCATGATAGCGCCAACCCGCATTTCAGAATGGCATTCTGAGATGCTATTCTTCTCACCAGAATTGTACAGAGCTGTTATCTGAGTTACCATATAATTTGTCAGTTCGAACCATAAACTAAAATTAATTCTAGAGACTGTTGAGCTTGAAAATCCCAGGAGATCAACAATTACAGAAATAAACAAACCAGCCCATCTGGCATCAACAATCATGCCATGGTCCAAATCACTTGAGATCAAACATTTTCCCCATTCTGATGGTTGATGTGAACATTAACTGAAGCTCCTGACCCGTATCTGCATGATTTTATGCACCGCACTGCTGCCACCTGATTGGCTGATTAGATAATCTCATGGATAATTGTTGGTGCCAGACAGGCTGGTTTGAGTTTTACTGTAACTGCTGATCTCCTGAGATCACACACAGCAGTCTCTAGAAGTTACTCAGAATGGTGCCAAAAACAAAAAACACTCAGTGAGGGGCAGTTCTGCAGATGAAATGCCTTGTTGATGAGAGAGGTCAACAGAGAATGTCCAGACTAGTTCGAACTGACAAAGTCTACAGTAACACTCTGTACAATTGTGGTGTATATAAAAAGTATAGTTTCTCAGAATGATATTCTGAGATGTGGGTTGGGGCTGTTTTGGCGGCACCAGGGGGACCTACACAGTATTAGGCATGTGGTTTCAAGTGAAAAGCAGCTCGAGACACACTGGTTCACGCTTTAAAGATGTATTCAATAACTCACAAGATATCTGATGAGACCACTTATGAACACACACAACCCAACTGTAACCAATGTCGACTAGATTTTAAATGATTGTCGCAATCAATTATTTTCGGTCGCATTTGCGACCATTTTAGTCACAGTCTGGAGCCCTGCTGTTGTGTACTTTATACAAACCTTTTAATTTTTGGTGTTTTAAATCCACATCTGAAGTGTTCCGGTTCATGCAGAGTGAGGTCTCGTGTCAAAACAAACACCACAAGGCATCAGTGAAGAGATCGTTTTTATTTTGTCTCAAGATGCCGCTCTCATACTTTATAAAGGCAGTGGACCCTTCCCAGCACCGGTCGCAATGGGGAAAAACTATCGGTGTGGATATTTGTCGTTAACCGATAGTTCCAGAAATCTGTTATCGGTGTCAATTAATCAGCAAAACCGATATTTCGGTCAACCTCTAGTGGACTGTGCCACTGTTGCCTACAACTAAACATGATATTATGTTTAACCTTGTGAATTTCATTGTTTTTTAATGTACATTAATTTCAAATCAGATGATTGCAACACGCTCCAAAAAAGTTGAGACTGCAATTTAAGACCAATAACAATTTGACGAGTTAAAATAACAAGGCGATGTGAAACAGAAGATGTTAAACAGGTGAGGCAATCATGTCATAGTATATAAGGAGCCTCCAAAAACAGCCTAGTCCTTCAAGAAGAAGGATCATTCGAGACAGCAAACAGCCAACAGATGCTTTAGCAAATAATTCAGCACTTTGAGAACAATGTTCCTCAGAGAACAATTGGAAGGATTTTGACCATTTCAGACTCTTCAGTGCACAATATAGTTAAAAGTTTCAAAGAATCTGGTCAAATCTCAGTGTGTAAAGGGCAAGACGAAAACCACTTCTGAATGCACGTGATCTCTGATCCCTCAGTCATAAAAAACATCATTCATCTGTATTGATATCATGAATTTGGGATAACTTTAGTAAACCTTTGTTAGTCAACACCACTCGCCGCTGCATCCTATAGATGCAAGTTAAGACTTTACTATGCAAAGCAGAAGCCCTACATCAACACTGTCCAGAAGCGCTGCCAACTTCTCTGGGCCTCAGCCTCATCTTAGATGGAAAGCAGAACAGTGGAACCTTGTTTTTTGGACTGATGAGTGGACATTTCAAATTCTTTTGATAAACAAGTCGTGTTCCCTGGGCCAAAGAGACCATCAAAGCTGTTATCAGCATCCGGTCCAAAAGCCAGTGTATGTATGGGCAGGGGTGTGTCAGTACCCGTGACATGGGTAACTCACACATCTGTGAGGGCACTATTAATGCAGACTGATATGTAAACATTTTGGAGCAGCATATACTGCCATCCAGCACCGTCTTTTCCAGGGACGTCCCGGAATAGCAGGACAACTTCAAGCCACATACTGGCCGAATAAGCAGATAGTATGGGTGCTAGTTTGGCCTGCATGCAGTCCTGACCTGTCTCCAATTGAGAATGTGTGGTGCATTATGAATTGCACAATACAGCAACGAAGTTGTGCAGCTGAAAGCCTGCATAATGGATGAATGTGGGAAAATGCAACTAAGTTTAAAAACTTGTGTCTTCAGTGCCTAAATGCTTAAGGTTATTAGAAGAAGTGGTGTTTTTTTCACAGTGGTAAACACTCAACTGTCCCAAATTTTTTGGAGTGTGTTGCAATCATTTGATTTGAAATTACTGTACATAATAAAAATAAAAATAAAACATGAAATTCACAAGGTAAAACATCATATATTGTTTAGTTGTATTGGCTTAAATATTGCAAAGGTTGAGTATCATTTACAAATCACTCCTTGTTGTTTTTATTAGCATTTTTCATACTGTCCCAACTTTTTCAGAATTGGAGTTGTAGTTCAAATGTGACATCTTATGTTTAAATGTTTGTTCATAGACCCATAATCTTCTGTTGTGAATTACTGTATGCATAATTTAAGCTAAAGCACAATCTAAATTATTTTCTTTAGTAATGCCACAGATGCTATCCATAGAGTTTAACTTGTTTTGAACCTGGATTCATTCCTTGGATTATTGTTATAAGAGAAAATACTGTGAGTGAATGTTACTGAAGTAAACAAAAAATGCAATTAAATTCAAACATTGACATTATTATTTATATTGCCATAATCTGCAAAATGATTATCATGACTTAGGCTGAATGGGAAACTGACTATATTGGTTTTGAAATGTTTCTTGAAGTTCAATTGTTTCATGCTCTCAGTTCATAATTTCCTCCCGAAACATTCCAGTTGGCACAAACCGTGATTACCCTCATAAAGTTGCATGTTGTTGTTAATTTTTATAATAGGCTTTCTAAAGATGATAGGTCAAATCACAAGCGCTTTGGAGTCTATTTTCTCCTCACCTGACCAGTCGAACTCTCTTCAGAAGTTCACCACGAGCAATCGCTTTTTCAGTTTTGAGCACGCACTGACATATGGAGCTGCGTATGTTTCATATATCGCTTTGATTGATATAAGGCTCACATCAGAAGCCTGGAACATGCCTTCGGAGACTATGTGGAGGTAGGATGGAAATCTGGTGTCTTTCAAGCTATTCTGAGACCAGGCATTCATCAACATTAACTGATTACTAAGTCAGCTAAATAAACTTTGGTTGCAACGTGGTGTTACAGTGGTTTTAGGGTGGTTCTGTGCTCAAAAGCCATGAATTTCTTAATCACTTAAGCATTTTCGCCTGCTAAATTATTACAGAAATATATTATTACTCTTTATTACGATAATAATAATAAAAGTTTAAAAAATAAGTCTCCAGGGGGTTAATAAAGGCCTTCTGAAGCAAATTGATGCTCACTGGCTTCTGGTAACGGCCATCCGCACATTCACTTTTTAGGGCTTCAAAATCTAAGGTACCATTCATTCCGATTATAATGCTTCGAAGAGCCAGGATATTTTTTTTTATATAACTACGATTGTGTTTGGCTGAAAGAAGAAAGTCATATACACCTAAGATGGCTTGAGGGTGAGTAAATTATGGGATAGTTTTCATTTTTGTATGAAAACCCTTAAATTGGAAGTAAAGCATTGGCAAAACATTACTTAATTTTGATCAGAAAGAATAATTAACTTGTTTGTAGTTTTAATACCTTGTTCAACATGAGAGCTGCTGTTTAATTAAATAAAATGTTTGATTTAAGAAACTAATATCATAGCTGTGGCATCAGTATTTTAATTTGTTTGTCCAAATCATGCTGCCTTGCAATAAAAATAAATAAATAAAACTTCAAACTGCAGAATATTCGTGATTTTAAAATAGTAAGCAAAATATCGTGATTATCATTTTAACCATTTTCTAAACAACATGTCCATATTGGCATCTGATGAATTTGGCTAGCTTCTACCAAGTAACTGATGAATTTGTGCCTGATGAATTATTTGGAAGTACAATGCAACTATTTACGATAATATGTTACTTACATTTCATTATTTGTATTTAGCATTGTATGTTTCCTTCTGTCCGTGACCTATCTGAACGGACCTGCAAACCCCTTCCATTACCAAAGCAATTGACCGTAAAGTGGTCACATAAGTAGCAATTACTAGGACAGGATAAGCTAAGCCTCAGTATCCAGGAATAAACTAACAATTATTGCAATTACATTGAATAAATAATCATTTTGCTACTAAACTAAGGGTATTTTACTGTAGAACATTTATTGTTGGCCTGAGTCTGTTTGACGCTAGGAATCATGTGGGTACTAATGTTCATAACACAAGTTACCATGGTTTAGATCCAAATAATTCAATGAGAAAGAAACCTGAAGGGGGAGGGTACTTTGGTTCGGACAAAGTAATCAAACCAAGTGTGCCTAACTCAAAGCCAAGACTGTTTTAAAAATGAGTCCCAGAAAAGTGCAGGCAACAAACTCGAGCCATTTGGAGCGAAGGTGTGAAAGTCAATAAGCTAAGGCCATTGGCAGCAGTGTAGACAAAGTATAGTGCCTTGAATTGAATTGTTGCAACTGCCAGACATTGTGAACACTTTGGCAAAGGAATAACATAAGTTCAGGCTCAAAACAAGGGTTGCGGCAGCATTTTGGTATACTGGGAGATAGGGACATAGACCTTAGTCAGAGTAGATGCCATATGTAATTTGCCAATTTAACTGCTTTACCAGTTGTTCTGTTGTTTAAAGTGGGGTTTATTATTCTGCTGATGAAACATTGAATTAGATATCAAGACATCTAGTTTGATTTAGTATGTCAGAGAAACATGCTGAAATCCTTTCTGACAGTGCACATGGTGAGACAGAATGGGGTTAATAGAGGTTAGTAAAGGTTATGGTCATTGTGACGAGGAGGGTGTGGCCGGGCCGTGATGATGCACGACTGGCGCTGAGTTGCCTAATCAGCGGGAGAGAGATAAAGGAAGAGCCGGGGACGCCAGAAAGAGAGAGTTGCTGTGTGTGTGTGTGTGTGTGTGTGTGTGTGTGTGTGTGTGTGTGTGTGTGTGTGTGTGTGTGTGTGTGTGTGTGTGTGTGTGTGTGTGTGTGTGTGTGTGTGTGTGTGTGTGTGTGTGTGTCTCTGTCGATGTGTCATGTTTCGGTTCTGAGTTTTATGTTGATTAAAGACTTGTTGTTTGTTACTCCGGTTCCTGCATCATCCTTTCCCGAACTGTTACAGTCATGTTTTAGTTCCACTCATGAAAGTGTAAACCTTGAAATTCATACTTAACTCTGCCCTCTTTCTCAGAAACTCTGAGAAATTCTTCTCTCTCTCTGTCTTTAGCTTAAGGCTTAGTGAACCATTTGCTCTGTTGGAGGTAAAGTTAGGAACATGGTGTTACATTTCCAGGAAGGCGGGGTTTAAGGTGAACATGCTAAAGGTTTCAATTATCAATGTTTTAGGAGATGCATTTTTATTTCCACCTTGTTAAAAAAAAAAAAAGTATGTCATACACTTTCCATCGTAGCTTTAATGTTACGCAACAACAAATGATCCATCCGTCTGTGGAAGTGGTCTTTTAAAGCCTAAACAGAGGCACCTGTGTAGCTGTATTGTTTAACATTGTCAAAACTGTAATCTAAGATTTTGTCTTTTTCAGCATTTACAGAGCATGCTGAAGACCAAACTCAATGTGTTAACGCTCCGGAAAGACCCACTGCCTACAGTGATATTTCATGAGCCAGAAGCCATCGAGCTGTGTTCCACCACCCCTCATACAAAGAACCGCACAAATACAGGATTTAAGGTATGGAACAACACTTTTTGCTGTTGTGGTTTGCACTTATATGCTGTGGAAGATTCCAGTAGTTTTGAAGCATTTTCTGACCACTTGAATTAATAAATGGTGTACAGGTAGCCCTGCTTTGTGCCTGACAGGCTGGTCAGTCTCACTGATTTAATTAGGGGTAAGTTTATGGTTAGAGCCTTTTAAGCCTATCAGGCACAAAGCAGGACACCTCCAACCAATGGGCTTGACATGTCTACATCCCATGCCATTATACACTCTATATTGCCTAAAAATATTTTAAATGATAAGTGAAACCGTAGGTATTATTCAGCAATTGACGTTTCAAGTTTTAGTGTGAGTTCAGTGAGTAAAGTTTAGTTATCGTCTCAGAGATATGGTTTATTTTGCGTTTTGATATTATTTTTGTGTAAACAACAGAAATGGTAGTTCAAGTTAAGTGCATTTCATTGTATTTTTCTTTTTTAGGTTTGGTCTGTCTCTGTATTTGGTTCGGAACAGCATCTTTACTGTCCTTTCCAAACATTATTTTCATTGGTTAGAATGAAAGAAAATGATGGTTAATAATAAAGAATAAAGAAATAAGCTACATGCAATCTGTCAAATTTACTTGAAAATAGTCTAAATAGACTGCAAATTATTTGGTCTTTGGTTTCATTAAATTATCGGAACAAAATAACATTATTATTTAGTTACTAGAATTTAAAACGTTTCACTCTGGAACAATTGAAATTGTTTTTGCTCCCATTTTCTATTCTACTCTGAACATTTTTGAATCACCTAGTATTTCTTATTCCAAGTATTACATACTACATACTGCAGAATAGTAAGAGTATATGGTGGTGGTAGCGTAGTGGCTAAAGCACAGGGCTGTTAATCAGAAGGTCGCTGGTTCAAACCCCACGGCCACCACCATTGTGCCCTTGAGTAAGGCACTTAACTCCAGGTTGCTCCGGCGGGATTGTCCCTGTAATAAGTGCACTGTAAGTCGCTTTGGATAAAAGCATCTGCCAAATGCATAAATGTAAATATAGTATATGGCTTTTCTCGCTGAGAGTTTAGGGTCCACAATGATTGCTGCCATATTTCTGACATTTAAAGAAATTTAATGTGGGCACACACTTGCTCTCAGTAAACTGTCTCCTCATTGAGCCCAAAATATGTGAAACATTTCACATATTTCATCTATTTTAACATGAACCTCAGAGAGTATGAAGTCTCTGGCATACCCAAAACACACACACCACACATGACCACAAGCATTTCAACACTTTGGGTGTAGACTGGTAGAATTATTCTTTTAACCAATGTCCAATGCATTAATCTGCCAGACCACGTGTTTTAGCATGAGAGTAGCCGTGTTTCAGAAAGCTAGTGACAGAAAGAAAACACAAGACAGAAAAGAGACCTAATCATCCATTGAGGCCCTCTGATTATGTAACCACTCAACAAAGCCAGTCTATACGCTGTTTCCATGGAGATCGGCCCTGCTGTGTATGTGCACACTCCGCACAAGGCACACGTGAAATGTCTGCTCTGTCCCAGTTTAAGCCCATTTTTCTCCTCTTGTTTTTATGTATATTGTTGTTCCTTCTGTTGGCCCTTGGGCTGTCAACATTATAAAATTGTGTATGTCAATTAAAGGGATAGTCCACCCAAAAATGTCAATTCGTCATAATTTACTCACCCTCATGTTCCAACCTTGTATGATATTTTCTTCCGTGGAACACAAGAGGAGATGTTAAGCAGAATGACAGCCTCAGTCAGCATTCACCTTTCTTTTGTAAAGAAAAATCATGCTATGAAAACGAATGGTGACTGAGGCTGTCACTCTCTATGTTCTATGGAAGAAAAACAGTCATACAGGCTTGGAACATGAAGGAGAGTAAATGATAACAGGGTAGAAGTTTTAAAGGGTAGAATGATGAAAGTGGTTATATGCCAAATATTAAGATAAATATTTAACATTTTAAATATTAACATATTTACAATTCATTTTTTTAAATATTCGGGGGGTTGGGGTTAACATTTATTAATGTTAAATTAATAAACACAATTGATTGTTGTTAGTTTATGTTAGTTCATATTGCATTAACTAATGTTTACGTATACAAATTTAAATTTTAAAAATGTATTTTTAAATGTTGAAATTAACATCGACCAAAATTCAAAAATGCTTTAAAAGTATTTTTCATTGTAAACTAATGGAACTTTATTGTAAAGTGTTACCCAAGTAATACAATTTTAATACCATTATTCATGTTGCATTTTAAATAAACTCCTAATTCCATGTTGTCATCTCCTCGGAAGAGCCTGAATTGACCATAAATGTTGACCAGAGTGTGTTCATAATGCAGAAATACCTTGGACTTAAAGTGTCCCAAGTGAGATGATATGAGACATAAAAGTGTTTCATTTTTTAAAGTGCACAATGATCAGGATTATCTCAAATAATCGTGATTGGATCAAATCATGCAATTAGAGTATGTAAGAATAATCGCAACAGGCCTAGTTGTTCTCCGTGTCATTGAGTTTAAACTCTTAATTGTAGATCAAATTTGTCATTTAAATAATCTGTTTCATTTCTGGAGGTCCAAAATGTGTGTGGTCAAGATTTCCGATGCCAATGTTTGTAGACAAATGGAATGGAATGATGAATGCCATAAAAAGCTGCTTTTAGAGTGTGTTGTTGTGTGTTCGTAACAGTGGTTTCTATATTAATCTCCTCATAACGCTGAGGGTTTGCGGAATTGGCCATACTTTGATCAGGGTCATGCATGGGTTTAAGCCTTCACCACAATCCGACATAAACACATTCTTTCTACCTCCCAATCTATTCTCTTCTTTCCCAAGAGATGACTGTGCATTTCGAAATCCAAGATGCTTTTAAAAATATAGTGAGGCGGAGTAGATACTCGGAAATATTTAAAGTACTGTGCGTTTAAAGGGCATATGTAGTATACAGGAATATTTAGTATTTTCAGATTTTAAAGTGACACCTGTCACACATTCTGGGTAGAGTTAGGCTCGAAACATACTGTATGCAAGTATGTGAATGCACATTTAAATATCTTGATTTCACATGTTGTTGCATTTGAAATGTCTCAGGAAGTAGTTCATAACACAATACAAAATGTTGCATTTTGAGCATTGCCGCAAGGGGTGCTATGGCGAGAATTCGTATAAACTGTCTTTTGTGATTTAGTTTTCTTGGGTTAAACTGTTGGCATGTTTATAGCTAGCAACCTGAATAATAACACATCCAGTTTAATAGGACACATATTTAAAGTTAACTATTTGGTGTCACCAAAGTAATGCTAGGACACACTTTAAGACAAAAAACATACTCTCTCCAAGTATGCAGATGTGAATGCTTGGCTAAAGCATTGTAAATGCATGGTTCCGTTGTGCATTTTAGTTAGTGCATATAATTTCTTGCGTTACTGTGGTGTTTACAAACCTCTGTACTCAGGGGTTTGATAGAGTTACCTTCAAATATCAGGGGCTGGGTTTGTGTCCCAAAGTTAATTTTTTGCTCATTGCTGAAATTTTGACTTAAGAAAATGTGAAAGATCACAGGTTTCCATAAACTGTAATGCGCATTATCTTGAGGGAGGTCGCCTTGTGTCTTGAAATTGCTGATCAAACTCCTTGCTTTTGTGAGTTGTGTTTGCAGTAATAGAGCAATTCTACATTATTTTATTAATGTATAAAATAATGTACAATTGCTATTTGAACCCGAAATATTCCTTGAAGACTTCAGCAGTGTCTGGATTATGTAGCACAGTAAGGGAGGATGAC
The DNA here is from genome assembly GCF_025860055.1 of Xyrauchen texanus. NCBI lineage: Eukaryota > Metazoa > Chordata > Actinopteri > Cypriniformes > Catostomidae > Xyrauchen > Xyrauchen texanus. The sequence continues at coordinate 9,291,737 of NC_068296.1, read as the reverse complement.
TCGTGGTGCACAGTGACATCATTCAGATAACCGTAAGATCACGTCGATGGTTTCTCATGGAATTTATTTTTCTCATTTTGTGCATATGTGTGTTTGGTAAAAGAAAAATATTTGTGAAAGCCTTCATTATATAGTCAGAGGAGAAAGCTTCATTCTTGGAGCTTAGTACTGTGTAAAAAGTCTGTTATGTTTGCTGTTTACACACATGCTCGCACACACATTCTTTTAACAAACATTGTCACCCCCACCTGGCTTAAACACACAAACCCACTCTTAGACATACACACTTGAGTGTATGCAGTATATATGACTATATGCACATGCCCTCATTGTGCATCTGTGTTGGCGGACTCGTATGGCTCTCAATCTGTAAGCAGACTGGAGTATTAATCAGAATGAGCTTTATTGCCAAGTGTTCTCACATACACAAGGAATTTTTTTGGGTGATAGGAGAAACAAGTGCACCGAATATTACAGTGAGACACAATAAAACAAGGTAAGAGTATAAATAAACACAAATAATAGGACATATAACAGTGGCATATGTACATGTGCAAGTGGTAATTTATGTGCAAGGTAGTGGTATGTATAGTTATTGAATTAAATATGTGAATTTACATACATACATACATACATACATGAGATATGTATTTACATTATTTCACTATGGGGGAGTGCTGAGGCAGTTTAATTGTTCATGAGGAAAATGGCCTGAGGGTTAAATCTGTTCTTGTGTCTGGTTGCCCAGGTGCTCAGTGCTCTGTAGCACCGGCCAGAGGGCAACAGTTCAAAGAGGGAGTGGGCAGTGTGTGGGGTCCAGAGTGATTCAACTTGCATTATTGAGTGTCTTGGATTATGGTTAGGGTGGCACCAATAATCCTCTAAGCAGTCCTGCCAGTCTGTTGTAGATTCTTAATTCCTCATTTGGTGGCGAACCAAACCAGACAGTTATAGATGTACACAGGACAGACTCAATGATGTCCGAGTAGAACTGTGTCAGCAGCTCCTGTGGCAGGTTGAACTTCCTCAGCTGGCGAAGGAAGTCCAACCTCTTCATAGTGAAGTCAATGTGGGTGTCCCACTTCAGGTCCTGAGAGATGGTAGAGCCTACAAACCAAGGGGGGCAGGGATTTCTCCTGAAGTCCACTATCATCTCCACTGTGTTGAGCGTGTTCAGCTCAAGGTTGTTGTGGCCACACCAGACTGCCAGTTGCTGAACCTCCATCTGAATGCAGACTCGTCACAGTCGCGGATGAGTCCGATGGCAGCGGTGTCATCTGCAAACTTCTGGAGCTTGACAGTGGGGTCCTTTGCAGTGCAGTCATTCGTGTACAGGGAGAAGAGCAGTGCAGAGAACACATCCCTGAGGAGCACCAATGCTGATAGTGAGGGTCCCAAATGTGAGTTTCCCCAGTCTCACTAGAGACTGCCTATCTGAAAGCTGGGTCAGTTTGGTTGAGAGAAGATCAGGCATGATGGTATTGAAGGCTGAACTGAAGTATAATAGGATCCTTGCATAAGTCCCAGGTCTGTCGAGGTGTTGCAGGATATAATGCAGCCCCATATTGGCAGCATCATCCACAGACCTGTTTGCTCGGTAAGCAAACTGAAGAGGGTCCAGAAGGGTTCAGTTATGTCCTTCATGTAGGCTAAACCCAGTCTCTCAAATGACATCATGAACACAGATGTGTGAGCAAAAGGTCGGTAGTCATTAAGTGCTGTGATTTAGTTTTTTTGGGGACTGGAATGATGATGAAGCATTTAAAGAAGCAGGGAACTTCACACTGCCTCAGTGATCTATTGAAGATCTGTGTGAAGCTGGATGGTCGGCGTAGACTTTCAGACCTGAAGGGGCCTGAAGCTTTCCTTCTCTTTTGTTTCCGAAAGACCCGGCACACATCCTCCCAATGGATCATAAGTGCAGATTGAGTAAAAGGAGGGGCAAGAGGGGGGTTCCAGGAGGTGTTGGTGTGTGTGTGTGTGAAGTGAAGATCAGTGCAGGGGAGGGGAGTTAGACTTGGCTTTTCAAACCTGCAGTAAAACACATTCAGTTTATCAGCCATTAGTTGACTCTCTACAGAGCAAGGGGGAGGTGTCTTGTAAAGGTGATGCTTTTCAGGACTTTCCACACAGATGCAGGATTGTTGGCTGAAATTTTATTTTCTTCACCTTTTCAGAATAGCTTCTTTTAGCCACTCTAATTTTCTTAGTCAGTGTGTTTCTTGGCCTGGTTGTACAATATTTTATCACCACTTCTGTAAGCATCCCGCTCTGGAATGCCGAGCTGGTGAAGAATTATTTTTCTGAATTGTACATGGAGTCTCCTCAGCGAGAGTTCTGAACACCTGCTTTATTTTTGTTCATTACACCGCCATCTGCTGGAAACATGAGGCAAAATTGCTTGTAAACAGTGTACTGGAAATGTTTATTTTGTGAGGTAATTATTATTATATTATATATATTTACAATGAAGCCTATTCACTATGATTTGGCTGCTGATTTATAAAATTAAGCAACTTTGTTTAAATTTAGCTTAATGTGTAAAATTATTTATTTTATTCAGTAAGTTTCCTAAAGAGTGCAAGACATTGTAGTAGACCTCTGATTTAAATGTCAGTAGCAAAAAAAAAAAAAAAAAAAGCTGTTAGTATTGTCAGGTTTGATGTATCAAAATTGATTCAATGACTCATTTGCATCATTACTAAACAGTGTTCAAAGAAATGCACACTTCTTTCTTTCTGTACTTTTCTGACATTTATTCATGTATGACATTTAAAAAAAAAAATACGTAGGTAAATATATTACTGTTTATTACTTTGATTTGTTATATTGGTGCATTATATAAAAATTACATCCACACTTTGTGTTCATTAAGTAAATACAAGTTTGAAAAACATGTCTTGGTTGTTTTAAACTTGTATTTTTTAATTTTTTCTTGCATTATACATTTTGAATCTACTTGGCTACAATAGCTGTGTGAACTTGAAACTAAGGTCTTTCTAAATTAAATCAAGCCATATTTTTGTTTTCAGAGCAAATGCACAAATATCTTCAAAAGGCTCAAACATTTTGATGTAATTGTTTTTTAAGCTATGTCATCCCATAAAAAAAAAAATTGTGATTCTGGTAATAGTGGCCACATGTTGCGTAACAATTTTAACACAAACAACATTGTTTCTCCATGTCCTTTACATAGTTGTGTGCATGTGTTTACACTGTGTGGAAATACATGTGTGTGTCTGTGAGTTTGTTTGTTTATTTGTAACTGCCAATTTGAACCTGGATATTGCCCCAAAAATTGAAGGGAGGTAAAGTGTATCACAAATGAATGAATTCCACATTAATTTAGCTCAGCTTTGCATCAATGATCTGGAAGAACTTTATTGTTGGAAGCCTTAACTTTGGTTGCCTGCGGTGGTCAGAGGATGGAAAGATGAATGAATGCTCTGTTAGTGTCTAGACTCCGACTGAGAAGCATCAATCTGCTTCAGCGTTTGAGGATTTTTCACAGTTTTCCCTTTTGAGGAATATACACACAGACAGACACACCCAGGAACAGACAGCATTTGTGCGAATGAATACACGGCATGTTTTTTTGAAAAAGCTGTCAAGTAATCAGTCAGATTGGCATTGAAATACACACATGATTTGTTTTATTTAGGAATGGGCAGATCGATCCTAAAGTTTCACTACTTCAGATACTAATGATCCTCACAAACAAAATACAAATAATTGATTCCTACGCAAGTTTGGTTTTTAACTAGTGATCTTATTATTTAGTTACCATGAAAATGAATACATTAAGCTTCAAAGTGAAATAAGTATACATTAGCAAATGGTTGAGTAGGATAAGAAGTTTTAGTTTTTTTGCTTAATGCGAGAACTGCTGAAGGATGCAAGTGGTCACACACAGCGCTCGCACAGTGTTCGTTCAAACAGAGGGAGCCAGTGCTTGGCTGAGGTAATTACAGAAAAAGCAAACAGCATCTGGAATTAGTTCACACTTATTAAGGACAAATCTAAACATGACATTTATTATGATGGGCTTGTTTATAAATGTATTTAAAAGTTGTTAAAACATGATCATGTTTTTTTTTAATTGTTGTTAATAAATTATACCCTTATGAAAATTAAACATGGTTTTAATACAGTAACAATTACTTTTTTTTTTTTTTTGGCGGAACCATGCTTTTACTTGAGCAATATTGTAGTAACCACGATTGTTGTAACCATGTTTGTTTGGGCAGAAACCATTGTTTTGATACGATTAACAATGCTTTTACTACACTGACCCTTAAACACATACTTCAGGTCTTTAGAGACCCAGAACCTTATTCCACCCCATGTACCTCATCTTGTTTTTTTTTGTTTTGCCCACACTTCTTTAGTATTCCTCAATCAATCTCTTATAAATAGTGATACACAAAAAATTCCAAAATTGGTCAATATTTTTTTTTTTTATAATGGTTTAAGTACCAAAAGTGTATAGGGTCTAAAGAGACCCGAGATATAGGAGTGTTGTTTTTTGTTTGTTTTTTGGCACTTCCATAAATTATTTTACATATCCATATAATCATTTTTTATAATTGTTTCATATCTATTTAAGTTTACAAACAAATTATATCTATTACTTTGTGTACTACATGAGAAATGAGGACTATATTCACACAAATAAATACTATATCATGTTGACTTTGTGCAACAATGAACTATCAACAATGAATTATCAGTATTTTCTATACATAATATGCAAGTTCTTACTCAAAGTGGCACTGATGTTTCAGTGACTTGATTTAATTTGACATTGCTATTTGATGAAAAAAACAACATGGAAGTTAACTTATAGCAAGTACAACACATGAAAAGTTGATATGACTGTTGTCATTTGGGTGTACTACTGAAATAATGTAACTTGTGCATCTATTTAGACTCAACACGTGCATTACACATGTGAAGATTATGTGTTATGTGTAGCTCAATATGTGTTTGACAGCCAGTTGCATCTCATGAAATTTCAGTTTGAAAGTTTTTTTTTGCCTCACTAATGGTGTCTTTAAGATCAGGGGTTTTCTTTTCTTTTCTTTTTTATCTCCAATTTGGAATGTCCAATTCTCAATGCGCTCTAAGTCCTCATGGTGGCTTAGTGACTCGTCTCAATCCGAGTGGCAGAGGACAATTTTCAGTTGTTTCTCAGATGAACATGTTGTTTGTGGAATATATTTATTTTGTATGTGCCAAGTTATTGTGCCACACTACTAGATGTATAAATGGATAAGAAAATATTCGAAATTCTTTGTATAGCACTTTTCACAATAAATATTGTTAAAAGCAGCTTTACAGAGACCTTGTAATAATAAATATAATATAAGAAAATCTAAAAAATATTAGTTTTTCTGTTTTGTATCTGGACATTTATTTAGTTTTCGTACAATGCACATTACGGTTACAGTTTAGTTAATTCTTTTTTTAAACTCTTTGTTTTAGTTTAATTGTATCGTTTTCTCAGTCTGGTTGTTTTTGTGATGTTTCCATTGACGATAATAAGGATTAATGTTTTCAATCAAGTATTGGGAAACGCAAACACGCATACTCACCATCTCATCTATTAGTCATAGTGTATTGAGGGTTTTGCTTCTTTCAGGTCTCTCTCTCTCTCTCTCTCTCTCTCTCTCTCTCTCTCTCTCTCTCTCTCTCTCTCTCTCTCTCTGATGTAAATCGTTTTCAGAAGAGAGGAGATATTGCTGGCATTTCCTCTCCTAGCTCACAGCAAGTCCTCAACTCTCTGTTTGAGAGAAAGAAAGAGATGAAGACAGAAGAAGACTCATCTGGAAAGAGAGGCACTATATTAGAGTCCTGTTTGTAAGGGTGATCTCTTTGCATTGTAGCATTTAGTCTTGTATGCAGTTCTGTTACTAAGTACAGCACAGATGTTTGTGCCCTTGCTGCAGATGTTTTTTCAAAGTTTGTACAGTTACAGCAATAAAAAAACGATTTAGTTTTAAACAACATTCTCTAAATGTGGACATTGCGAGTTAAAGAAATGGGAAGGAGAAAGCAAGGCCACATTTAGACCTTGTGGTTGCAGACTAAACAGAATGTCTGGAATAGGAAACAGACAGCCAGACTCACAGATTTTTTGTTTGACTTTTTCTTCCTAAAGCCTTGCCAAAAGTACATAACTTCAAACACTATAACAAGAACAGGTATTCACAACTGCTTATTTTCTCTGGAATCTTTCTGTTTACTTTGCAACTGTTTTGAAAACAGCTGCAAAAGTCCATAGTCTCATGACTAAGGTTGCAACAGCATGACATTTTCACAGTATGATAACCATCTCAGACAAAAAAAAAAAATCTTCTTTTTTTTAGCACACTTTATTATAATTGAAACTTGAAAAAAAAAATTATTGAAGTATGTGTAAAAAAATATGCTCCCTTTTCAAAATAAAATAAATAGAGTAAGAAAGCTAACAGAATTATAATAATAAATCTTAAGCATGATAAAAATAGCATTTAACTATAACATGTTATAGTTTACATGTTAACATAGCATGTTAAATTAAATACTAAATGAAAACTAATATCAGCTGTGTGAGCTTTTAAAGTCATGTCCTATGATTATTAATAATTAACATATAATGCTCATGTCTGTACCTTTAACTCAGTGGTTCTCAATTGGTTTTGCTTCAGGACAGATTTTACATTGGAAATCAAGTGGTGACACACCATAGTAAAAACAACCTGTATTTAATGTATCCTGGGACGCATTTCCTTTTATGTTGCATAGTTTTGTTCATGGTTTTCCAGCACAAGGACATGCATCAAGTGACCTTATTTTTGTTGTTGATGTCAACAACAAAACCGACAGGAAGTTTTCTCTCCCCTTTAAAAATTGAAGAGCATATTTACGTATATGAGCCCATTATTATCCCGTTTGTTTCCTAATTTCAAACATAATTCAAACGGAGCACACAAGTTACACAGGAGGAAAGGCGCCTCGTTACCATGGTTAGGTCAGTGTAGCTAGTCTTAAATAATAGTAATAATAATAACAAATTATAGTATTTATGAAAAATTAAATACTAGCTGAAACACATCTTGAAACTTTAACTACAACTGCCACTGTTGATATAAAATGAGGTCTAATAGATAAAACTTTATTTTATGTGAATTTATACACATTTTGTCAAACTATAACAGTACCTCATGTAGAATCGTGAAACACTTTTGTGTGTAATTATTAGTATATTTTTTTTCTTCTTTTTTGCACATAGCACAGTGTTGCTCTCTTCCTCAGTGCTGTTTGGCATGTCAGGGCTGCCTACTGTTTGAGAGATTCGACTTGACTTCCTCCGTAATGCTTTAAACGAGAAAAATCTCACTAGATTCACATTTCAGAATGCCACTTTTTGCAAAAACCCTGGACTAAACAGTTTTATTTTTTCAGTGCATGCGAAAGGGCTCATTGACGATTACTTTAAAATGACTGAAAATGTTACCCAACTGAAAATGATTTTTATATCATCCAATGTTAGAAATATGTTTAGAAAACAGTGACAGTAAATGTGAGAAATATACTTGTTCATTTTTTCCTAACTCATTTTTTCACTTTGTGTGGTGTGTTTGCCTCTACTAGGTGACCTACCTGGGCAAAGTGACGATTTCCGGCACTCAGTTCCTGTCTGGCTGCACCGAGTCAGCTGTTGTGGGATTATGGGACTCAAAGCGAAATTCTCTCGCCCTCGATGACTCCATCACCGCTTGCAACACCATACTGGAGATCCGTCCTTTCCAGGTGCGAATGCATCACCTGGATGGGCGGGGAGAGGCAACAGTTGCCATGGACACCTTCCAGGTGGCTCGTATTGCATATTGCACAGCAGACCACAACATTAGCCCGAACGTGTTTGCGTGGATCTACCGACAAATCAACGATGATCTGACGTTCCAGATGGACTGCCATGCTGTGGAGTGCGAGAGTAAATTAGAGGCAAAAAAACTGGCCCACTCCATGATGGAAGCCTTTAAGAAAACCTTCCACAGCATGCGCAGTGACGGACGTATCCACAAAAGTGGATCATCCGACGAGTTTCCCGAAGATTCAAGTACACCTGACGATGACTGAGGAAGCTTTTGTAATGTGGGGGGTGGGGTGAGGGGGGCGAGGGAGTATAAGTGTGAGAGAGCACCGATACACCAGTACCTGTACTCTCTTTCTCTATCTCTCTCTAGTCCTTGTACCATAATTGAACATTCCGAAAAACAAACAGAAATGACAAAAATGAAACAAAACCACAATTAGAAGGCGATGGAAACGGGACAGTAATGACGTGGAAATTACTAAGAAAGCAAAACAACTAGTAAGCTAACAGATTGTGCCCATTTTACTAAAGAATTTATAGAGATATTTCGACTTCAGTGAGGTACAACTTACAGTTACATCATTGTGTAACTTTGATCGTTATGATGGTTACACTTCATCTTGAAAGTTGCTGTATTTGAATATGGTGTTTTGAGAAGTGGTAAGAACTTATTACAGATTTTATCTGTCATTCTACCATTGTTTAGCCAATCAAAACCTTGGGCCTATTCAACTTTTTGTTGGGTTATTCATAAAGTGTAATACAGTACTTTCTAAGGGGTCACTTTTAAATAGCAGGTATATTCCTTCTGCTAAGTAGAGTTTAAGAGAGAGAGACAATATTATTTTGATATTTATGGCAGGCAGCCAGCCTAGGGCATTCCTTTACCTTTATTGGGCCATAGAATAATCACCTTTAGGGACCATGCATCTATTTGTGTGTTTTTTTTTTTTTTTTTAAAGATACCAAAAGTCAATGTGTGTGATGTAGTCTGTTTTTGTGCAGATCATGAGCCTTTGAATAACTATGGAACAGGTTCTCTAAAACAAATTTTTACAAGCTACAGTGTGCAAGAGTGTACAAGTCTGCTTCTCTGTTTAGGGTAGTTTTGTGTGTTTATGTGTGCATGAAGAAGAGTTTTTTTTTTAACAAGCGAAGGGTTGAGAAATACTAGTGTGTGTGATGAATGAAAGTGATATAGACGTGCCATTGAAAAATCAGTATACACACTCATGCAGGGCTTTTGCATTTCAAAGACCACATGAAATCGCTTTGCAGTTTTCTTTCCTGAGTTGACATGCTTCTTATTAAAACAGAAAGCTGGGGCAGGCCATATCAAGAACTTTTCCCTTTTTTAATTAGCCAACAGCTTGTAGTTTACATCACAGTCATGTACCATGATTTTCTACTTGCTAGTCTGAGGCAGGTGGTTTTAGGGGAGGGACATTCTCATTCTAGAGAGCATCTTATTGGACAATAATGTGGATACGCCCCTGAGTGCATGATGAGTCGTCAATATTTTTGGTCTGTTTTCCTGGCAGAGAAAGACATTTTACATTTCTACAATACATTTTTAAGTAACTGTTCGCACAAATTAAATCTTGTCAAAATATACTCCTATTCATGTCTTTACAAACAATTTGTCAGTTTTCAGTGAACATTTTTACATCCTTTGTACGTTCTTTAGAACTTTCAGAGTTAGTTGAAGCAGTGAATGAGCGTCTCTTATTCACAGTGAAAATCTTGACGTCTGTTGTACAGTCATGAGCGTATGAGAGTTTGTTCAACAAAACTGATTTCATGGGGTCTTTGAGGCTGATATTGTTTTGATTGTGCTGCTTTTTTAAGTAAAAGTAATCCCTGTTACCAGTCCTTTTATTAGCATACAGGGTGTCAGGATGTCTTTCTAAAGATTTGGAGAGAATGATGTGAATGTTTGTGTGGTGAGAGGGAGGTTCCAGGACGACAAAAACAAAGTAGTCACATAGAGTGCCTGTATATTCCTCCCATAATGAATGTATGATATATCTTGTGCCGCAACAAGCGATATATATGTATTGGTACTCAAAGCATTGTTTTATTATAATTTTAGATATTTTTAATATACATTTGTATTTGCAAATGGTTTGGAAGTAGAGATTTGAATCAATCTACAAGATGCCAAGATGGGATGATGTGTGCATGTTATTTTCTTAAAATACAATTGTTCATACACACCCACGCACACATATTATCATACACACAGCTCCATTTACCTGTGAAAACCTTGTTATGGGGATGATGGATTGTGGGGCAAAATGAATTAATACATGGTTATGTGAATAAAGAGACTCTGAATCAGTTATATTTTGTATTCCGATTTTGAATTTAATTATAAAATCATATTCTAATTTGGATTTAGACTCTGTTGGAGTGAATCTGGATTCAGGCTCAGGGGAAAGGGAGAGAAAACTCAAGTGAAGTAGTGACCCTGAGCAGCAAGTATCCATAAATAAAGATATATATATAATGTATTAAATCTCATTCAATAAGCTTGTGTATTTACAAATGTATCCATGTTTTTTTTTTTTCAAACTGCATTGAATGTTAGATCTTTTGAATAAAGTTAGGAGCACCATACAATTAATCAGTATTATGGCCAACTGTGAATTTGGATTGAGAACTAGGAGTAGTCTGAGTGATGAATTGTCAGAGGAGAATGAGGATGAGTGTCTATTTGTTGTTTATTTGTATTTTTTTTTTACTTTGTAGATGAACATTCTCACTACATGACTTAATGGCTCAGACTCACTTTAATGTTTTGAAATGTTACCATATGTGTTTTTTTTATGCTGTATTTGCAAAGATAAAAAAGATACAGTCATACAGTATATAAACTATTTACCAAGCTAAGCTGTCATGTTGTTTTTTTTTTTTTGCCTTTATCAAACTATTTGTGTGTGTGTGTGTGTGTGTGTGTGTGCGTGCGCGTGCGTGCGTCCGTGTAAGTCTGTAAAAAAAATGTGTTTCCCTAGAACTTTGTTAAGTAAACGTGTACGTGCAATTATCTTACCAGAACAATTGTTGCCATTTTTGGGGCGCATTATTCCTGGCTGTTGGAGAATTTACTAAGGCATGTACATAAATGAATGCACTACAGGCACTTCTTTGCTTGTAGTTAGTGCTCTGGATGAAAGAGTCTGAAAAATGCATGGATAACATAATTCCCATAGTTCCATTTATGTTATTCCATAGTTTTGATGATTTTACTATTCTAAAATGTGGGAAAATGGCGTGTGAGCGTGTATTTGTCACTTTGTGGGCACCAAATGTCCCCATAAGGATAGTAAAACCCGACATTTTTGATGTTGTGGGGACATTTTGTCGGTCCCCATGAGGAAAGCTTATAAATCATACTAAATTGTGTTTTTTGAAAATGTAAAAATGCAGAATGTTTTCTGTGAGGGTTAGGTTTAGGGGTTGTGTTAGGGGATAGAATATAAAGTTTGTACAGTATAAAAACCATTGTCTATGGAAAGTCCCCATCAAACATAGAAATCCAACGTGTCTGTGTCTGTCTGTGTGTGTCTGTGTCTTTCATCCGGTATTGAACAAACTTAAGCATGCTTAAAGCAAAAGGGGAACATACCAAATACTCAACTTGAATTGTTTTACTGATATTTGTAATAGAAAAAAGTAGTATTTTATAAGAACAATGGTAAATATAAGCTTTGTAACTTGTATTTTTATTATCAATTTGTCCTTAAATTAAATGAATCGTTATTTAATTAATTGATGCTTTTATACATGTAGAACTCCTACAAACTGAAGTTGGGTGAATTATCATCTGTTTTTCAATATGATCGGTTGTTTTCACTGTCACTAGAGTATAGCTCATCATCACTGTTGTTATTTGTATAAATGCAATTATATGATTGATGCCACTATCAATATAAATCCCAAATGAAATAAATGCATTATTGTATCTCCATAGTGGTAAAGCGTGCCACAAATTAACTAATTAATTTATCAAAAATTCAACGAAAAATAAATAGAATGTAGAATAAACATAGTGAAATATGTTGGTGCAATTTGAGAAGCACTTTAGCAGGTTTGACCCCAGGACAAGTCTTAAGTCAAATGTCGTGGCTTAAAAACATGATATCACTATTGGTTTATTATAGGCTGCCCTTTCATTTAAAAAGTAAAAGAAAATGAATTGTTGCTATATGGTTATACGGTACTATAAAGGGTTAATAGTTCCTCTTACATTTATTTAACTTTTGGAATGTGAATGTTTCCAAATTCTGCCTCTGTTTTTTTTTCTCTTTCCTTATTTACCTCTAGAGGGCACTGCAACATTGCAGATCAAGGAGGGAATAGGAAGCCATACTCTAGAAATGCAGCCATTTCAGTGTATAATTTTGACACTCATGTACAAGCATTTGTTCTCACAACTTTTACCTCTAATGTCATGATTCTTGTAGGGTGCTGTAGGTATCAAATAATAACTGATAATTGACAGGGAAAAGTAAAATATTTTACTGCAACTGGAGGAATTTCAGAATAATGCTTGAGGCAAGAAACTGGCCTGTTAAAATGTTCACCTTGTCAAGTTAGATCCTGATGCTGAACTGAGAAGGGCTCAGATATAATAGCCATAGTAGTGTGTGCCTAAAATAAGACCTGACCTGTCCCTGCTTACTGTGAATCCAGTACTCAGTACTTAAGAGTACACCGTTAGAGCTATTTAGATTTAACTGTACTTTTAAGCAGCTTGGAAAATTCTGTCAAGCTTTTAGGCAATTAGCCGATTAGCTTTTGATAGGCTAATTAGAGTCAATTGGAGGTGTACCTGTAGATGTATTTTAAGGCCTACCTTCAAACGCCGAGCCTCTTCGCTTGACATCATGGGAAAATCAAAAGAAATCAGCCAAGACCCCAGAAAAAATCTTTGGACCTCCACAAGTCCTGTTCATCCTTGGGAGCAATTTCCAAATGTCTGAAGGTACCACATTCATCTGTACGAACAGTAGTACACAAGTATAAACACCATGGGGCCACACAGCCATTATTCCGCTCAGAAAGGAAACATCATTCTGTCTCCTAGAGATGAACGTAGTTTAGTGCAAAAAGTGCAAATCAATCCCTGAACAACAGCAAAGTTCGTAGTGAAGATGCTGGAGGAAACAGGTATCTAGAGTATCTATATCTACAGTAAAACAAGTCCTATATTAACATAACCTGAAAGTCTGCTCAGCATGGAAGAAGACAGTGCTCAAAAACTGCCATACAAAAATCCAGACTACAGTTTGCAAGTGCACATGGGGACAAAGATCAAAGATCTTTTTGGAGATATGTCCTCTGGTCTAATGAAACAAAAATTTAACTGTTTGGCCATAATGACCATCATTGTGCTTGGAGGAAAAAGGGTGAGGCTTGCAAGCCGAAGAACAACTTCCCAACCGTGAAGCATGGGGGTGGCAGCATCATGTTGTGGGTGTGCTTTGCTGCAGGAGGGACTGGTGCACATCACAATATAGATGGCAACATGAGGAAGGAAAATGATGTGGATAAATTGAAGCAAAATCTCAAGACATCAGTCAGGAAGTTAAAGCTCAGTCGCAAGTGGGTCTTCCAAATGGACCCCAAGCATACCTCCAAAGTTGTGGCAAAATGGCTTAAGGACAACGAAGTCAAGGTATTGGAGTGGCCATCACAAAGCCCTGACCTCAATCCGATATGAAATTTGTGGGCAGAACCGAAAAATGTTGTTCAAGCAAGGAGGCCTACAAACCTGACTCAGTTACACCAATTCTGTCTGGAGGGTTGGGCCAAAATTCCAGCCAATTATTTTGAAGCTTGTGGAAGGCTTCCTAAAAGGTTTGACCCAAATAAATAGTTTAAAGGCAATGCTACCAAATACTAACAAAGTGTAAGTAAACATCTGACCCAGTGGGAATATGATGAAAGAAATAAAAGCGGAAATAAATCATTCTCTTTATTATTATTCGGACATTTCACATTCTTAAAATAAAGTAGTGATCCTTCCTGACCTAAGACAGGGAATGTTTTCTACAATTAAAAGTCAGGAATTGTGAAAAGCTGAGTTTATATGTATTTGGCCAAGGAGTAAGCAAACTTCTGACTTCAGTTATATATATATATATATTACACTCACCTAAAGGATTATTAGGAACACCATACTAATACTGTGTTTGACCCTCTTTCGCCTTCAGAACTGCCTTAATTCTACGTGGCATTGATTCAGCAAGGTGCTGAAAGCATTTTTTTGAAATGTTGGCCCATATTGATAGGATAGCATCTTGCTGCTGATGGAGATTTGTGGGATGCACATCCAGGGCACGACGCTCCCGTTCCACCACATCCCAAAGATGCTCTATTGGGTTGAGATCTGGTGACTGTGGGGGCCATTTTAATACAGTGAACTCATTGTCATGTTCAAGAAACCAATCTGAAATGATTCGAGCTTTGTGACATGGTGCATTATCCTGCTGGAAGTAGCCATCAGAGGATGGGTACATGGTGGCCATAAAGGGATGGACATGGTCAGAAACAATGCTCAGGTAGGCCGTGGCATTTAAACTATGCCCAATTGGCACTAAGGGGCCTAAAGTGTGCCAAGAAAACATCCCCCACACCATTACACCACCACCACCAGCCTGCACAGTGGTAACAAGGCATGATGGATCCATGATCTCATTCTGTTTACGCCAAATTCTGACTCTACCATCTGAATGTCTGAACAGAGATCGAGACTCATCAGACCAGGCAACATTTTTCCAGTCTTCAACTGTCCAATTTTGGTGAGCTCTTGCAAATTGTAGCCTCTTTTTCCTATTTGTAGTGGAGATGAGTGGTACCCGGTGGGGTCTTCTGCTGTTGTAGCCCATCCGCCTCAAGGTTGTGCGTGTTGTGGCTTCACAAATGCTTTGCTGCATACCTCGGTTGTAATGTGTTTATTTCAGGCAAAGTTGCTCTTCTATCAGCTTGAATCAGTCGGCCCATTCTCCCCTGACCTCTAGCATCAACAAGGCATTTTCGCCCACAGGACTGCCGCATACTGGATGTTTTTCCCTTTTCACACCATTCTTTGTAAACCCTAGAAATGGTTGTGCGTGAAAATCCCAGTAATTGAGCAGATTGTGAAATACTCAGACCGGCCCGTCTGGCACCAACAACCATGCCACACTCAAAATTGCTTAAATCACCTTTCTTTCCCATTCTGACATTCAGTTTGGAGTTCAGGAGATTGTCTTGACCAGGACCACACCCCTAAATGCATTGAAGCAACTGCCATGTGATTGGTTGATTAGATAATTGCATTAATGAGAAATTGAACAGGTGTTCCTAATAATCCTTTAGGTGAGTGTATATATATATACACACATGTGGCAGCACAAAGTAATCCATAAGACTCCATTGGTTAAATCCATATATTCTGAAGTGATGTGATAGGTGTGGGTGAGAAACAGATACAAATTTAAGTCCCTTTTCTTTACGATAAATCTCCACCTTTGACCAGCCCCAATAAGTAGATGGCTGAATGTGAAAGTGTAGATTAACGGAAGAAAACTGACTTATAATGTATCTATTTCTCACCCACGCTTCTCATATCGCTTCTGAAGACATGGATTAAACCACTGGAGTCTTGTGAATTATTTTAATGCTGCTTTTATGTGTTTTTTGTACCTTCAAAGTTCTGGTCACCATTCACTTGCATAGTATGGGCCTACAGATCTGAAATATTCTTCAAAAAATCTTAATTTGTGTTCTGCAGAAGAAAATCATACACATCTGAGATGGAGTATGTAAGTGAGTAAATGATGAAAGATTCTTTATTTTTGGGTGAACTATCCCTTTAACCCATTGTTACCAAAGCAACAATAAATAAATAAAAATCACATGCCCCAGGGGGATACTCAACGCACAACACAACTCATGGGCCCCAGGAACAATATTAAGAATCACAGTTATGCAATTCTAAAACTGACAAACAAGAGCAACAACTTAACAAAATTGGAACGTCTTTCCCCCACATCTTCTTTCAAACATTGTCGGCAAGCTATGGCACTCATGCCAGCAATAGCATGTGGCCAGGGCTCCAATAGGCAATAAAGGAGACCGCCTTTGCAAATACGTGAAAAACAAATGAACAAGACAGAATTTACTACATTGAAGAATTTTCATTTAAAACCCTCTGCAGTCCAACGGTTTCCAAAGCACTTCTTTACAAGACAACTTACAACGCACGTGGACCTGATCATTTAACACAAATCACAATGACGGTGAAAACTAAAAACATAATATTACGTATAAAATGAGCTCTGAATAATCACAAAAGATAAATAACTGAAAGTGACAACAAATAAAATAACAGCAGTGTATCTTAAATCGTAAAGAAGTAAAGCGAAGCACTACACACTAATCTGTATAATTTATTCATAACGCAAATCATTGCTACACAGGAAGAAATTCAGACACTGCCGATATAAAGATGCAAAAAAACTCACATAGATTGAAAATATGAGCAATTAATCTGGAAATAACCAAACCGTCCTATCTGCAAAGATGTCAGCTCTCTAAGCGGTATGTATATTAGAGGAGTTGTGTTAATATGCCCTATTTAAAATATATAATTTTACTTATAAATGATTATACATTATACATTGCTGTAGTTACCTTATTTTCCCTGATGTTTTAACTTTTATTAACTTTTGCACTCATTCTCTACAACTTTTCATTTTCATTGATTATGTTGCTCTAAATGAACATTTCAAGCATTGTCAGCAGTGTCATATACAATTAAAACTATCTAAAACTATATTAAACAGCATTTTCTTTGGTTACACTTATGGTTGTTTTTGTTAACATTACTTAACTACATTTATTAACATGAACTAACAATGAACAGTACTTAATAATCTTATTTAATGTAAATTAAGCAATATGGAAGCATATAGAGTAAAATTAAGGCTCCGCCTTTCATGACGTCACAAAATCTGACCACACTGCTTGGCTATTATGAATAAAACAATGCCTCATTTATAAAAACAGACTTTGTAGACAGGCTCGTTTTGTTTACGAGACTCTAATATATAAGATAATATACAGTTTTACAACATTAATGCTGCTCAGATTGCATAGTTGTTGAAGAACGATGACGAAGGGTAATTCTTTCAGGCAAGATCTCATGTAAACAATGGAGAATATATCAATATTTCTCAGATTTATCACTTTTATGGACAAAAAGTGCTATTGGATGTTTTTCAATGAACACTTGCCATGGACAATTGACCCAAGTGTTGTGACTTCATAACTAAGTCACCAAGCTGGTGACGAAGTCCCGTTTTGATATTGTTTTGATATTGCTCAGCGCAGCCATTGACTAGGAATATAAAAAATGCCTCTCCATTTCAGAAAGGTTGCTGATCCCTGGCATAAGATAACTATCCAATCAGAAGGTGTCTTCAAGCTGGTGACATATATACAACTTTCGGCTAATCATTTGATGTCTAAATACGTTAATCTCTGGAGTTGTCGGAATATTGGTGGGTCAAAAATAATACTGACTGATTCACAATGTGTTTATTTTGCTCTGGATAATATAGCAGCCATTTTTGACTTACACTGACACCTAGTGGTGCCACCTATAGCGAGTCTAATTTGGCTGATCATGTGATTTTAACATGGCCATCCTCATGAGGCAGCCCAGCTCCATGTAAAATAAACTATCCTTTATTAGGCTTCTGATATGACTGGATACTTCATCTCATGTGATTGTACATTTGAAAACATATTTGTCAAAAGTAACCGGACTATTTAGTTCTTTAGGCATATCATTTTTTTAACGAGCGAAAATTCATTGAGTGCACCTTCTATGGTAATGTAACTTGAAACTCGAAGAACAGTTTCTTAATCAGCCCTGTTCTTTTTGCCTAGTTCTCACCAATATATCAGTTTAAATTCATATTTATGGTTTTCAGGTGGTTCTGCTTGCATTCATGCCATTATGTGAGTCAAACTGTCAAAGTGAACAGGGTAAATAAACTATTGTGTGCGGTTTAGTCATGAGTGAGAATGATGAACATATGGTCTCAGATCAAAGGCTTATATAAGTCTCTTCAGCACCACCAACCTCTCTCTTTCTCTCTGAAGGCACTTTTGATGAAACTCTTTGACAGCATTCTGGCTTGCTATCATGAGCGAGAATTGTCACACCTCAATGGCTTGCTCAGCTCCTCAGACTTCAATGCTGTATCACGCTACATAATTTCAGTGCCGCCTCTTAGATTTCAGTTTATTTCTTCTTTGTGTAACATAACATTTGAGCTCAGCAAGTCTGAATATTTGAGTGACTGAGTGAGACAAATCCACTTGTAGGTCTGTTCTCTTTTTGTCTAACTGCCTGTTGCTTGGAATGTCTGTTACACTTCCGTAGTCAACACCGTAAGCCTGAAGTCGACTAGTTGCTTACCATGTGATTTATAAAATGCATCTGTTGGAAATACAGCAGGTGTGAAGACCGGTGGCTCTGCACTAACACAAAGGTGCAGTGGCTCAAATTTAGGTTGAGATGTTCTGTCAGACATTCACTTTAAAAGACACACACACAGAATGCACTTCAGAACTGGTGTTTGTTTACTGTGTCGCTCAGCTCAACAATGCAATGCAGCAACATATCAACAACAATCTTACGGATTCTCCGTATCTGTATTGCACATGTGCTTAGCATTTTATCAACAGAGATAATGTTCAGGACATTCCATCTATAGATACTTTATCAGATACTCTGATAAAGATGACACACGTGCTACATTGACCTGCAATATATGCAAATTGGACTCCAAATATCACCAAAATACTAGTGTTATGCTGACCTGGATGCTGTTCGCTCCTTCAAGAACATGATTCAGCAACAGTTAGAAAAGTACTTCAAGTTGGACTTCGATGACCTGATGGAATACATCCTGATTGTCAATTGGGACATCGTGTTGTGACATCTGTCCTGGATGCTGTTCGCTCCTTCAAGAACATGATTCGGCGACTATAAGACAAGCGCTTCAAGTTGAAGTCTGATGACCTGACGAAATACATCCGATTGTCAATTATGTGTGTTGGGACATCTGACTCGGATGCTGTTAGCTCCTTCAAGAATGTGATTCAACAGTTTAGGGAAGCACTTCAAGAAACCATCTGAACAAGTGCCTGCAAGAGGATGAGGAACCGCCTGCAGCTACATGTATTCCAGGCTATGATAAATATGTTATGTTAACAAAATTTATGTTCATTTTTAGTCATATTACAACTTAACATACTAACAGTTGTGGCACACTTCTAATAAAAAACAGTACAATGATCAGTCGCTCGCAGCAGTTCTCCAGCCAACAGTACATTGAACTGAGAATAGCCTCTTTTGGATGTGTCCGACATACTGAGAACTGATGAGCGGATGACACTGAGCAGTCATGTGCCGTGTGATTAAGGGGGGTGGGGCGAAATGTATGTTTCTGATGTATTTTACAGAACAGCAGAAAGTATAACACATAAAAAATACTGGCGAAACGTTTCAGTCGAGAGATTGAGTATTGTTGAGTATTACTATTGAGTATTGTGCATGCAGATCATATTTGAAGTTGTTATGAGCTGGATCATGGTTTCTGAAAAAAGGTAAAAGAGTAAAGACTAGTTTATTCACTTTTTATGCTTTAGACACATAGAACATCCACGGTTGTATATCAGTGTCAGTATTGGGTGCTTTAGATGAAAGAATGTAATGTAGGAAACGTATCCAAGATGTAAGAACACTGAATGAAACCCTGATGACAATAAACACACTAGCTGTTATAACTTAAATAATAATAAAATGTAATAATCAGCAATATGCGCTTACATTTGGCTTTACTGAATGTGTTTGAGCATGTGTACCATGACGCCGGGGTATTATCTTTATGTAAGGTGATGTCATTATGCGATGCAGTTAAAGAACTGGTGAATCGTATTTTTTTAAACCGGTTCATTGAAACGAACCATCCAAAAGAACCGGTTTGTGGAAAAGAATCGGACTTCCCATCACGAACAGCTCTCTGAAGAGGAAGTATATAAGTATAATGCAAAAGAAATATGGACTACTTTTATGATACATTTATTGTGCTTTTTTATCTTAAAAGTTCCAGCCCTATTATCTGTAGCTGCATGGGCAAAACATTTTATGAGTTAATGATAACAATTTTCCGTTTGAGGTAAAATATTCCTTTAAGTTTGTACTTTGTGCATTCACTCTATCTTGTGTCACCTATGTAATCACCACTTAATTTATTCATAGGTTTTTGAATCATGTGTCAAACAGATATTTCTCTTCTGCTTCTTTTCCTCTGTGTCCTGTATATTTTTGGCAGGTAGAGAGGCTTTGTTTAACACAAGGACAAATTTCCCTGTTAGCCATTCATAAATGATGCACCTGTCACTGCCCGTTCATTTGACTTTAAAAAAAGAAGGCTATAATGTTCTTTGATCACCTTTCTGTAATGAGTTTTTGCAAAGAAATGTTCTTCAAGGTTGTGCAGATCATAATGTGGGTACTAGCTAAAACAAGCTCCAAATCAGTGCCAGCCATCTGCACCTTCTCCGGTAAGGGAGGTAGGACCACCCGCATACTTGATCCGAGAGAACTAGGTGATGCTTGAAAAGACTGTGTCAGATTAAGCTGGAGCGTGTAAGCATAATCTGTAATTGACATTTTACAAAGCATTAAAGATTGAATGCTGATGTCTGGTTTAAAAACTTCAATGGAATACCTTCCGACCACCCTCTGTCTTCTTCTTCCCTATGAACACTGCAGGTTCACCTGTCTGTACCATCAAACTAGCCAACAGAGTTCTGTGACCTGCTTTATCAGAGTCCTCAGAGTCAAAGCTAATGTGTCCATTGCCGATCTGAGACCAGTGTGAGGTGGAGTATCATAAAACCGAGGTCTGCACCTGCTTTTAGATCCTTAATCCTTATAGCAACTGTGAGTGAGAGCTGCATTGTGGGCAATGAAATAGGCTACCTTAATCTAAGGGTCTTAATGTAGATACCATCATGCAGAGGCTTTAATTGAACCTCTGATTAGCCAGTCACCGAGGTCCTAGAATGGGTGGTTGTTTTTCGTAGGTTGTAAAGATCAAGTGTCATTAATCCACCCAACTGATACCCACCAAACACAGCAAGGCAGAAGCAACTGAGTGATGCATGTGTTGATGCTTTTAATATTTTTAAACACTTGAGCAGTGATGTTATTTCACTCTACTGATGACTGCCAGTGTTGATCAATCAAATGAATCAATATTCTAGCATCTGTTCAAGAGAATTTCCAGAGGTTAATGGAATATTCCGGTGTGACAAGTAGGAGGGCGGGGCCAGGCCATGAGTATGTACATCCGGTGGTGAGTTGCCTAATCAGCAGCAGAGAGTTAAAGGAGGGGCCGGGGCTGGGGCTGGGACTGGGGATGAGAGAGAGAGAGAGAGAGAGAGAGAGAGAGAGAGAGAGAGAGAGAGAGAGACAGACAGACAGACAGACAGTGTGTGTGTGTGTGTGTGTGTGTGTGTGTGTGTTCATCAATGAGTTCATGTTTTGGCTGATAGGCATTGATCCTTTCAATATATAGGATTGTGTTGGCATTTACACTCATTTACATTTATGAGAGAGAGGAAAAAACATACTTTTAAGCTGCTCTTCAGCATGAAACTATTCTAAGAGGTGCCGTTTTCAGGATGGGTCACCCGGTATCAAGTGTCAAAATATACGAAATATATAAGATATTCAAATTAATAAATGTCTATTTTTCCTGCCTGTTGCATTTATTTATCACCCCTTATTTATTTTAGAAGCAGTTCCTATATATTGTTATATTCACAGGGCAAATATACTATTTATCAAATGTACTTTTATTATGTATCATATTTTAATGGGGATATAATTTATTACAGCTGACAGTTACGTGAACAAACAAAGTTTGAACATCAACCGTAACAAGAACAGATTGAAGTTCATGGCTTTTTAACACATCTGTGTGCAAATTTGAAGGCTGCTCATTGAATAAATACAGGTAAACATCATATTATGCGACTATGCATTACTTTACATAGAGCTTATGGCTTACTAGTCAAGTCTTGCTTTAATAACAGGTGGTGCAACCAAATTAAGCACTGACTTAGTTACAAATTAACTAATCCTTTAGTGTGAACTTTACGCCCAACTTACGTGAGAACTTACGCACAGCTGGTGCAACCCTACCAAGGACCCCGACCTGCCTATTTCATTCTTGAGCTGTCCTCCCTCATTATGTAGTATGCTGCTGATGCATGTTCAATGTAAAATTCATGTAGGAAATAACATGCAGTGGTCACCCCCTTCCAGTCTAAGTTGGCATTTCTTGCCAAGAATTGCTGCAATGTTAATCAGACTTTACGTCAGTAGTCAAAAGTGAGACAACCTGCATGCACAATACATATTGTAAAGCAATATATGAATATGAATATGAATGTATGAATAAGGTAGACATTTATTTAAGTACCATAGTAGTACCATGGTATTATTTTAATTACCTTGAAGCAATTATTTATTCATACCATGTACATTTAATTATATATGAATGAAGTAATAATATATACAATTACCATGGTAGTAATATGGTATTATTTTAAGTACCATATAAATACAGAATAGTACATAAATATGGTAATTGTATCTCAAAGTACCATGGTATTACCATCAGATACCATCAGAAATCACATTGTTATTGCCCCGATGTGCTTAACTCACAAGGAATTTGGCATCTGAGCAGAAGCTTCTGAAATACAACAGCTAGATACAGAATTACAGGATAAGATTAATAGTAGGCTATATGTAGAGTTTTTATTCAGGAATGTGCAAAGGAAATTATGTTCAAATGTTTATGGGTTTGTAGTGGTAGTGGTATAAATGTAATGATGTGCTGGCACTGGCAATGACGAAGACGATGATGTGAAGATGAAGAACCCAAGTGCAGTTTATTTGCATACTTGAAATCCTAAACCCTAACTATAGACATGAACTAAACTAAACATAAACAATGAACATAAACTTGACTTAAACTAGACTAGCAAACAAGGTACATTAACAATACTTGACTAGAGATAATGGCAAACATGAGGGCTAAAATACACAGACATTGGGTAAAACAATAACAAGAAAAACAATAAACAGACAGAAATATGAACAAAATAACAAGACTAATAACCTTAAACCAATGACAAACTAGAACTGATAAGACAATAAACCAATTAAATCAAGAAACGTGAATATGGAGAGAAACATGAAATCACATGACAAGGGAACCACATGACATGAAACAGGAACTAGAATTTCAAAAGTAAAAGATATGAAAACAAAACATGAACAAAAACACATCTAGACATGACAATAAATATGATCAATAAATGTAAAAATAGTGATCAGGTATAATGCATAAATGTAACGAAGACTCAGGTTGAGTGGGATCCATATGCGGTTTATTACAAGGATAATCACAATGGAACAGGCAAGGGTCGAGAACCAGGTAAACAGAGTTATAAGTGATAGGCAGAATCGTAATCAGACAGGCAAAAGTTCAGGGCAGGCGGCAGACAGCAATAATAATGTTCCAGGTTAAACAATACAAAGGCAGGCGGCTAACAGACGTAAACGGAGGTACAAGGCAGGGTCGATAACACAGACAAGAATTGCAGGTAATAATAACGCTCAGAAATGCAGCCGGGGCAAACAAGACTTCGCAATGAATGAATAAACAAACAGGGTTTAAATAGAGGAAGGTAATAGGCAACAGCTGTAGATGAATCAGACCAGGAGAGTGGGTATATGGGAAATGTAGTCTAAAAGTCAATATTCAGGAGAGCTAGATCTCTGGTGGCCACTTGGGGAGTTGTCACTGATATTCGTGACAGAGCCCCCCTCCTGCGAGCGGCTCCTGACGCGAGGACACATCCGACGTCGAGGTCTACCTCTGTGCCGAGGGGCCGGTTTTTCCGGATTGAGTCTATGAAAGTCCGAGATGAGATTGGGGTCGAGGATGTCATCAGCTCTGACCCAAGATCTCTCCTCCGGACTGTACCCCTCCCAGTCTACCTGGTATTGGATCTGACCTCTCTGACGTCTGGAATCTAGTAGATCTCGCACCAGGAAAGCCTCCTCGCCATCCACTATCATGGGAGGAGGTCCAGGGTTAACGTCTTCCTCCTCAGCTCTCGGGCCACCGGCAGGTTTCAACAAGGAGACATGGAAAGTAGGAGAGATGCGATAATTAGCAGGTAACTCAAGGCGAAAAGACACAGGGTTGATTTTTTTTTTTGGATTTTGAAGGGACCTACGTACCTGGGACTAAGTTTCTTGCAGGGCAAGCGGAGGCGAAGATCTCGGGTTGAAAGCCATACCCACTGTCCGGGAACATAGTTAGGATTCTGACAGCGGTGGCGATCTGCTTGTTTCTTAGACCTGTTTACAGCCCGTTGAAGATGGATGTGGGCCTGGTCCCACACAGCCTCGCTGCGCTGGAACCAGCTGTTCACAGCCGGAACTTCAGAGGGTTCACCAGACCAAGAAAACAAAGGAGGTTGGTACCCCAGAACGCACTGGAAGGGAGTTAGTTTCGTGGAGGGCTTGAGGATCGAGTTCTGTGCATATTCAGCCCAAGGAAGGAAATGGCTCCAGTCAGTTTGGTTGTGATGACAGTACATACGTAGAAACTTTGTTATTTCTTGATTTAGTCGTTCCGTCTGACCATTAGAGTGAGGATGGTATCCTGAAGTGAGACTAATGTTGACGTTTAACAATCGGAAGAACGCTGTCCACACCCTGGAGGTGAATTGGGGACCCCGGTCAGAGACGATGTCCTCTGGAAGCCCATAATAGCGGAACACATAGTGGAAGAGGTGTTCCGCGGTTTCAAAGGCTGAAGGGAGTTTAGCCAGGGGTATTAGGCGACATGCTTTGGAGAATCGATCAATTACAGTTAGGATGGTGGTGTGACCTTGAGAGACTGGTAGGTCTGTTACGAAATCAATGGCGATGTGAGACCATGGTCGTTGTGGGATGGGTAGAGTTTGAAGCAGGCCTGCCGGAGGTTGTCTAGGGGTTTTAGCAATATTGCAAGTATGACAGTCATTTACGAACGTGTTGACATCGGCCTGTAGAGTCTCCCACCAGAATCGATTCCTCAATAAGTGTATCGTGGAGGTAATGCCAGGGTGTCCAGAATTTGTGGAGGAATGTACCCAGCGAATGACCTTTTCCCTTAGGTTGGGTGGTACGAACGTGCGATTGGGTGGGCATCCAGATGGGGGTGGGTGATGTGTATGGGCCTGGGAGATTTCTGCCATAACATCCCACGGGGCTAGAATCAGTGTGGGAGAGATGATGGGTTCTGAAACGAGATTCTGAGGAGGAGAGTCGTGTTGGCGAGAGAGTGAATCAGCCTTGACATTTTTTGATCCAGGGAGGTAGGAAATGGAGAAATTAAACCGGGTGAAGAATAATGCCCATCTGGCCTGTCTGGGGTTGCGTCTTTTAGCTGACCGTAAATATTCCAAGTTGCGATGGTCAGTGAGAACTAGAAACGGGTGTCTTGCTCCCTCCAGCCAGTGCCGCCATTCTTCAAAAGCCGCTTTCATAGCCAGTAATTCGCGGTTGCCTACATTATAATTTCGTTCAGCGGGGGAAAGTTTGCGCGAATAATAAGCACATGGAAAAAGCTTAGGGGGATTACCTTGATGTTGGGAGAGGATGGCACCAATGCCTGTGTTAGACACGTCAACTTCCACCACAAAGGGAGTGTTGGGGTCAGGGTGATGCAGGATCGGTGCCGAGGTGAAGCGTTTTTTTAACTGGCTGAAGGCCTGGAGGGCATCGGTTGACCAGTGCAGTTTGGAGTTTCCTCCTTTTACCATGGCAGAGAGTGGAGCAGCGACGGTACTGAAGTTTCTAATGAACCTTCTGTAGAAGTTGGAGAAACCTAAGAAGCATTGGAGTTCTTTCACGGTAGAGGGTTGAGGCCAGTTAAGAACGGCACGTGCTTTCTTCTCGTCCATAGCCACCCTGTCAGGACTGATGATGTATCCGAGGAAGGCAATTGAAGTTTGATGGAACTCGCATTTCTCCGCTTTGGCATGTAACTGATGTTTCATGAGTCGTTTTAATACAGCCCGGACCTGTTGGACGTGCTCCTCCAGTGAATTGGAATAAATCAGGATGTCGTCGATATAAACTATCAGACACTGATTCAACATATCCCTAAACACGTCACTGACGAAGGATTGAAACGCAGAAGGGCTGTTGGACAAGCCGAACGGCATAACCAAATATTCATAGTGGCCGCTGGTGGTGGAAAAGGCTGTTTTCCACTCGTCCCCCTCCCGAATGCGGATTAAGTTGTAAGCGCAGCGTAGGTCGAGCTTAGTGTAAATCTTAGCAGATCGTAGTTGTTCTAAGGCTGCGGGGACCAGAGGTAACGGATATCGAAACTTGATTGTGATATCGTTCAGGCCGCGATAATCAATGCAGGGACAGAGACCCCTGTCCTTCTTACCCACGAAGAAGAATCCCGCTGCTGCCAGTGAAATGGATGGACGGATGAAACCCTTGGCTAACTCTTCCTCGATATACTTCTTCATGGCATTAGATTCGGGTTCTGATAGGGGAAAGATTCTGCCTCTGGGTGGTGAAGCATCGGGTATCAAATCGATAGCGCAATCACTTGGACGATGAGGCGGTAATTGTGAGGCTTTGGATCTGCTGAATGCTTCACTCAAATCTGCGTATTCTGAAGGTATTTGTGGTGTTCCGTCAGTTTCTTCGAATACCTTGGTGATGCGCACGGAAATGGGGGTGACAGGTTCTAAACATCTATTTAAACAGTCTGATCCCCATCGTATGATTTGTTTGTCTCGCCAAGAGACTTGTGGGTTATGAATTTGCAGCCAGGGTAAGCCAAGAATAACTGTATTGTGAGGAGAATGAATAACAAAAAAACGAATGGTCTCGGTGTGTAGAACCCCAACTCATAATGAGAGGTCAGTTGTGGAGTAAAGCACCTGACCGGTGCCTAGGGGGCGCCCATCTAACGCTGCCACTGTCAAAGGAGGGTTACATGGAATTAGTGGGATATTATGTTGAACAGCTAAGGCTTCATCAATGAAGTTACCGGCCGCCCCTGAATCCAACAATGCTTTAGTGAAAATATTCCCCTCTGTACAAGTTATATTTATGGGCAC
This sequence comes from Xyrauchen texanus, assembly GCF_025860055.1. Taxonomy (NCBI): domain Eukaryota; kingdom Metazoa; phylum Chordata; class Actinopteri; order Cypriniformes; family Catostomidae; genus Xyrauchen; species Xyrauchen texanus. The sequence goes on along the minus strand of NC_068296.1, from coordinate 9,264,589 downwards.
ATTTAGACTGGTAGTGGATTGAATAGAGAGAATAGGTAAACTCACCCCGTGCTTGTATGCTTGAGAGGGTCGCGTCGGGCAGTTTGCTCTCAGATGTCCCGCTTGACCGCAATATAGACAGAGATGATGGTTAATGCGGCGGTCCCGCTCCTCCTGGGAGAGATGTGTTCGGGCGATTTGCGTAGGTTCGGGGTCTTCGCTGAAATGATGCACAGGGCTGAGGGGTTTGTTCCATCTACCTGGTCTCCTCGAGCGAATGAGATTGTCAATTCGAATAGCCAGGTCAATGAATTGGTCCAGAGTGATGCCCTCATCTCGACATGCCAGCTCGGACTGTACTTCAGTGTTCAAACCCTGGCAGAAAAGCAGCTTCAGTGTATCCTCTACCCAAACTGTTTGCGCTGCCAGAGTGCGGAAGGATAATGCGAAATCAGCTGCTGTCTGGTTTCTCTGATGGAGTTTGAGCAGTTGCTCCCCGGCGCTCCTTCCTCCCTTAGAATGATCGAAAACCTCAGTCAGTCGTTGAGTAAAGGCTTCGAATGTGGTTTGGTTTAAACCTTGGTTTGACCAGACAGCTGTCGCCCATTCAAGTGCTCTTCCTGTGAGCAGTGAGCACAGTAGAGACATTTTACTCTCATCAGAAGGATATGCCGCGGGTTGTTGGGATAGGAACATTGAGCATTGCATTAAAAACCACTTGCATTTGGACAAAGTCCAGTCAAACTTCTCTGGAAATGCTAGACGCGGGTTGTAATTGCAATGTCGTGAGGAATAGCGATGGGCACCGGAATGGGATGTGCTGCTACAGGTATGGGTTCCAGCGCGGGCTGGTGGAGACTTTGTACGGATCTCATTACCTCTTCCATCATTGAGGTTAGACGGCCCAGCTGGTGCTGGTGATACGCCAGTAAGTTGCCTTGTACAGAGAGCTCTTCGGTCACCCGTGCGAAGACCGCTGGATCGGTAAGTGGCGAAGCCTTCTGTAACGAAGACTCAGGTTGAGTGGGATCCATATGCGGTTTATTACAAGGATAATCACAGTGGAACAGGCAAGGATCGAGAACCAGGTAAACAGTTATAAGTGATAGGCAGAATCGTAATCAGACAGGCAAAAGTTCAGGGCAGGCGGCAGACAGCAATAATAATGTTCCAGGTTAAACAATACAAAGGCAGGCGGCTAACAGACGTAAACGGAGGTACAAGGCAGGGTCGATAACACAGACAAGAATTGCAGGTAATAATAATGCTCAGAAATGCAGCCGGGGCAAACAAGACTTCGCAATGAATGAATAAACAAACAGGGTTTAAATAGAGGAAGGTAATAGGCAACAGCTGTAGATGAATCAGACCAGGAGAGTGGGTATATGGGAAATGTAGTCTAAAAGTCAATATTCAGGAGAGCTAGATCTCCGGTGGCCACTTGGGGAGTTTTCACTGATATTCGTGACAATAAATATGAATTTACATGTTTTTTTAAATGCATATCATTTGCCCCATACTGCATACCTGACACTGTACTGTATTCCACTATGCTGTAATATGCTGTAGCATGGCTTTTTATACATTATGTGAATAAGTATTTTGGATGCTTTGACAGAATGCTCTATGCATCTCTTTAAAAAAAAAAATATGAAGTAGCTTAAATGTAGCATGCTACTTTTGTTGTGTAGCTTGTAGTGTAGCTTATCTAATTTTTCTGTTGAGTAGTTGGTAGCTTAGCTTGCTAAATTTTTGGAGTAGCTTGCCCAACACTGGAAAATGTTAATGTGTTATCTGCAAGAATCTAAAGCTGAGAACAGAGATGGGCATGGAAAGGTCAATGCCCTTTTGTGGATACATGAAAGCAGAAATGTAGTCTAGGGCATACACCGCATGCCCACCTATCTTTCTTAGGATTTTGCATATGCCCACCTAAAATTAGTTATGATAAGTATGGCCGCCAGTACAACAAGTAGGCTTTTGACCCGAAACTTTTTCAATCTAATGACATGATGCTGCAGCACCGTTGAGTGAATTGTTTATTATTATTATTATTTTAAAAAGTGTACAGAGATTCTATCTAAACACACACGGAGCTGCGGGAGGCAGGAACGCAACTGATGGCACAAGCAAGACAGATAGTCAGACTAAGCTGATCCACCAATCAGAACGTTCATTTCAAACAAAATTGGATATTTGCTAACCAATCATATTTTCCGTTTCAGTAAGGGGCGGGAGATTTGCAGCATCTAATGCTAAAGCACGAGAAATCCTGGAGTATCCATAATTTACACTGTAAATGTATTTACCTGCTAAAGATTATATATATATATATATATATATATATATATATATATATATATATATATATATATATATATATATATATATATATATCAATTTTACTTATGCAATTCAACTTTGTTAAAATACTGCATATTATTGCACCCATGTTAGTGACTGCGTCCTGTAATTACAGTATATCAAATTACTTTTTTTGTGTGTGTGCCTTTTATTGCTGTCTGTGTTGACTTTTTCTTGCTGTATTAAATCAGTTAAATTTATATTTCTTATTAGGAAAACTATTTAACTATACACAGAAAAGCACATTATAGAACACAAATAATAATAATAAAAAATAAAAAAATGAAATGGGGGATATGTCATGTTTATTCTGTTGGTTCATGTTTTGACTCCATGTCTTTTTTATGTAAAGTTTAGTTCCTGTTTCCCTAGTCATGTGATGTCCTGTATTCACTCCATGTTCATGTGTCTTGTTTTTATTGGTGTATTGCTTCATTATGTTATTATCAGTTCTAGTTTGTCATTGGTTTTAGTTTATTAGTTCTGTTATGTAATTGGTCCTTGGTCATTGTCTTGTTATTTTGTTTATAGTTCGTTCTGTTCATTGGTGGATGTTTCCCATGTCCATGTATTTAAGCCCTCATGTTGCCATTGTCCTTTGTCGAGTTTTGTTTGTGTAGCGTGCGAGCAAACGTTGCCAGCCTCGTCTGTCCCAGAGCCTGCACCGCCATCTTCGGCCTCACGGAGGAGGAGGAGGAGGAGAAGGGATTTCGTCTCTGAGTCTCAGCCTGTGTTCACGACCACGGAGGTTGTTTTCAAGTCTCTGCCCATGTTCATGACCCCGGAGGTCGTTTTCAAGTCTCTGCCCATGTTCATGACCCCGGAGGTCATTTCCGATTCTCAGTCTTTGCCCGACAACAGTGGTCATTACATAGTCTCTGTCTATGCCAGAGTCAGCTCCAGGCCATGTCACAGCCACACCAGAGTCAGCTCCAGGCCATGTCACAGCGACGCCAGAGTCCATGTCACAGCCACGCCAGAGTCAGCTCCAGGCCATGTCACAGCCACGCCACAGTAAGCTTCAGGCCATGTCACAGCGACGCCAGAGTCAGCTCCAGGCCATGTCACAGCCACGCCAGATTCAGCTCCAGGCCATGTCACAGCCACGCCAGATTCAGCTCCAGGCCATGTCACAGCCACGCCTCAGCCTGTTCCATGCCATGTCACAACCATGTCTGAGTCTGTTCCATGCCAAGTCACAGCCGAAACATAGACTGCTCCATGCGATGTCACAGCCACGCCTCTGACTGCTCCTTGCCATGTCAAAATTGAACCTCAGTCTGCCCCATGCCATGTCACAACCGAACCTCAGTCTGCCCCATGCCATGTCACAGCCAAGCCCCAGACTGCCCCATGCCATGTCACAGCCAAGCTACAGACTTCTCCATGCCATGTCACAGCCGAACCTCAGTCAGGGCCTTGCCTCTGCGCCACGGTCCAGGCCCACCTCTGCTCCAAGGTCCAGGCCCACCTCTGCTCCATGGTCCAGGTCCGCCTCCGCTCCACGGTCCAGGCCCTCCCTACTCCACCTTGGTCCTCAGCCCCATCGGCTCTGCCTCTCATGGCTCCACCCCCCTACGAGCTTCACCTTGATCCCATGCTCCACGCCCTGTCACGCCAGACCACGCCTCAAGACCCCCCAGCTCCCTATGGAACTTTGGGACTTATGTCATGTTTTATGTGTTGTTGTTCATGTGTTGGGGCATCAGGAGCCACCCCTTAGAGGGGGGATATGCTATGTTTATTCTGTTGGTTCATCTTTTGATTCCATATCTTGATTATGTAAAGTTTAGTTCCTGTTTCCCTAGTGATGTGATGTCCTGTTTTCCCTCCATGTTCATGTGTCTTGTTTTCATTGGTGTATTGTTCAATTTATGTTATTATCAGTTCTAGATTGTCATTGGTTTTATTTTATTAGTTCTGTTATGTAATTGGTCCTTGGTCATTGTCTTGTTATCTTGTTTATAGTTAGGTTTGTTCGTTGGTTGATGTTTCCCATGTCCATGTATTTAAGACCTCATGTTGCCATTGTCTTTTAACAAGTATTGTTTTTGTAGCATTGTGTTTTGGTCAAGTCTAGTTTATGTATACTCAAGTTCATGTTTATGTTTGTATTGTTCCATGCTTAGGTACCACTGTAAATAAAACTTTGTCTGCTCCTGTATCATTGCCTGCCAGAAACTTTACATATACATATATATAGATATATATATATATATATATACTGTATATATGTTTTTCAAGCTTTTCTCGTAAATCTCACACACAATATACTGTATTTATTTAAAAGCTATCACCATCTGCATGTCTGTCAACCACTCTCATCTCATCTACCCTCCAACACACACACTCTGCGAGCACATTGGCTTGAAGTAATTCTGCATATCCACAACATAAGCCACAACATTAAAACCACCTGCCTAATATCATGTAGGTCCCCTTCGTGCCGCCATAACAGCTCTGACCCGTTGAGGCTTGGACTCCACAATACCTATGAAGGTGATCTGTGGTATCTGGCACCAAGACATTAGCAGCAGATCCTTAAAGCTCTCTAAGTTGCGGGGTGGGGCCTCCATGGATCGGACTTGTTGGTCCAGCATATCCCATAGATGCTCAATCGGATTGAGAAACTGGGGAATTTGAGGCCAAGTCAACACCTTGAACTCTGTGTCATGTTCATCAAACCATTTCTGAACAATCTTTGCAGTGTGGCAGGGCGCATTATCCTGCTGAAAGAGGCCACTGCCTACAGAAATTACTGTTGCTATGAAGGGGAGATGGTGATCTGCAACAATCTTTAGGTAGGTGGTACGTGTCAAAGTAACATCCACATAAATGCCAGAACCCAAGGTTTCCCAGCAGAACATTGCCCAAAGTATCACATTGCCTCCGCCAGCCTGAATTCTTCCCATAGTGCATCCTGCTGCCATCTCCTCCCCAGGTAAACGACCCACACGCACCCGGTCATCCACATGATCTGATAGAACCTGTGATTCATCAGACCAGGCCACCTTCTTCCATTGCTCCATGATGCAGTTCTGATGCTCATGTGCCCATTGTAGGCACTTTCGGCAGTGGATAGCGGTCAGCATGGGCACTCAGAATGGTCTGCAGCTTCACGGCCCCATACGCAGCCAGCTGCGATGCACATTGTGTTCTGACACCTTTCAATCCTGGACAGCATTAAGTTATTTAGCAATGTTTGCTACAGTAGCTCTTCTGTGTGATCGGACCAGACAGGCTAGCCTTCGATCCCCAAGCGCATCAATGAGCATTGGGTGCCCATGACCCTGTCGCCGGCTCACCGGTTGTCCTTCCTTGGACCACTTTTTGTAGGTACTAACTGCATACAGGGAACACCCCACAAGACCTGACTGTTCACTTGCTGCCTAATATATCCCACCCCTTGACAGGTGCCATTTTAAAGATATAATCAATATTATTCACTTCACCTGTCAGTGGTTTTATTTTTGTGGCTGATCAGTGTAAAATCCCTGCATGTTCTTGGAACACTTTTTTGAATGTCAAATCCTGATTTCAAATGCATCACACATTTATATGAGTGGAAACAAAGTATAAATGTTGGAAAGAAAAAACAAGAAATGTACTTGAATGGAATAGGCTTCTTGTAAATAATAATGTGGTGAGAATATGACTCAAAGGCAAACAAGACCAATTGACTTCTGCAGCTCGTGCTCCCTCCAACTTGAGTGTCTAGTGAGATGCTAATGTATGAACAAAAGTTGAAAGCTTTCAGCCTATGAGAGCAAATCTGGCAAACTTTACACTTGGATCACACTTACAAGCGTATCACTTTTATCATCCTTACAATATCTCAAGCTACACAATAATATTTTTAACATTCACTGGCACTGCATCTTTTTCCCACACAATGAAAGTAAATGTTGACTGAGGCTAACATTCCGCTTAACACTGCCTAGCTCTGTAGGTCCTCACAATGCAAGTGAATAGTGAACAAAACAAAAGCATATAAAGGCAGCATTAAAATAATCCATAAGACTCCAGTGGTTGAATCCATGTCTACTGAAGTGATCCAATCAGTTTTGGTTGAGAACAGACCAAAATGTAACTCCTTTTTCACTATAATTCTTGACATCAGCAGTTGGCGATCATGATTTCAAGCTTGATTACACATCCTAGCACCATCTAGCACTCTGCACATGCTTCAAACACTAGGAAGTGTAATCAAGCTGGAAATCATGATTGTACCTAGAGACTGCAATGGCAAGATGTACAGTATAAAATAAGTTATATGTTGGTCTGTTCTCACCCAAAACCAATTGTATTTTTCTGAAGACATGGATTAAACCACTGCAGTCTTATGGATTACTTTTATGCTGCCTTTATGTGTTTTTTGGAGCTTTAACTTTTCAATCACCATTCACTTGCATTTTATGGACCTACAGAGCTGAGATATTCTTCCAAATATCTTTGTTTGTTTTCTGCTGAAGAAAGAAAGTCATACCCCTTGGGGTGGCATAAGGGTGAGTAAATGATGAGAGAATTTAATTTTTTGGGTGAACTATCCCTTTAAAAACACCTGGGGCTTCATTTATAAAACTCTGCGTAGATTTCATCATAAAAGTCTGCATAAGAACATAAGTCACAACACCAGAACTGGTGCAAAGTTCACTTTATAATCCCAGCTAGGGGGAGATTGTTCATACATGCACATTATTTATTCCCCACCCCATCTTCTCCCCAAAATATCCATATATGGAGTGTACAACAGCTGTGTACTATGCATAAACACAGGGGGGCAGTGGTGGCTCAGTGGTTGAGGCTCAGGGTTACTGACCAGAAGGTCGGGGGTTCAAGCCCCAGCACCACCAAGATGCCACTGTTGGGCCCTTGAGCAAGGCACTTAACTCCAGGTTGCTCCGGGGGGATTGTCCCTGTAATAAGTGCACTGTAAGTCGCTTTGGATAAAAGCGTCTGCCAAATGCATAAATGTAAATGTAAATGTAAATGCATAAACTCATTTACATACAATTATCGTATGCATATCACCATCCGGGCACGTGACAATCGAGTTTAATGGTACGAGAAACTATGAGCACAGAGAATAAATATTATCTCTGGACAATTGTTTTATTGTTGCATGCATACATCTATGCAAATTTGCTCCTCAGATAAAAAACATAAATAATCATTTTAAGGGTGTTTTACAGAGAAGTTATATAATTAATACTGGAGAAAAAAACAAAGATTATAAAATGATGTGTGCATTGTTAAACTAATGTCTGACATCATAGGATTACTAAAAGTAAAAAATAAAATGTGCAAGCTTAACTTTTGTTTTGTATTTGATTGGCTGTGCATCCACTACCAATATTTCCTTATTACAGCTTATATTTGAAAGCCTTTTCAATTAGTTTCATACAATTAATATAGCCTAATATTAGCTGGATAGTGATTCATTTTGATTCAAGTGCAAAGAAAACAGCCTAGGCTGGTTAGCTGGTCTTGGTCAGTTGGCTGGTTAAAATGTTTTATTTGGGCTCTCTTTAAACCAGCTACACCAACTTGGCCAGGCTAGGACCAGCTTAGACCAGCTAAAAATAGCTTAGGGTGGAGAGGTTAGGACAGTGGTAATGGATGAGACAACAGGCTATTGAAGCTGTGGCCCTGTAAGAATGGTTTCAGAAATGTGATATGGTGAAGATATGGTTGACATAATAGGGATGCCTTAGACATTATGAAATGACTGATTGGTAAACACTTGGACGTGTTATTTTATGGTATGGCATTAGTGTGTCTGTAAGGATAGTCACTTTATTTTTTGTTTTCCTTTCTGTTGACCGTTTTATGTGATTACAGCTCAACTCCCTGACAGCACACTGACATTTCCATCTCAAGAACCCTTAGTTCATTACAGACCACCTTGGAGACACAAACAAACACACAGACAAACAAACTGCATCATATCATGCAAAAAAAATAAAAAAATAAAAATCACATCTAAAAAAATATGTGAAGAGAATGAAGTGAAGAAAATATCTGTGATTATTGCCTGTGCAAAACGTGCTGCCATGATGCTTGGGTGGTGTTGGTGGTTGCCAGGGCATCATTATGTGGTAGCTAAGGTGCTCTGAGGCCCTGTCACAAATAGTGCATCTTTTAATTTGTATCTTTTAAATAACCTTTGTCTCTGTTCTTTTTAATACATTTGACCATATTTTAAAAACATTCTGCAGAAATCAGCAGATTTCCCCCCAAAAAGCACAGAAAATACTAAAAATAAAAAAAAAATACAAAAAAATGGCAGATTCTGTCTGACACAGGAAAATAAGCACACACCAAAAGGAAGTTACATGCAAATGTATAGCTACAATGAACCCAAAGTTAATACCTCTTAGCTTGACAGCGTACAGGGCAGACTCTGATCTTTTCGGTCCACTGAGACAGAAAAAAATAATCTGTGAATCACGCACACACAGGCACTAATTTATTCACACACAAACACACACCTGCAGATGACATCAGTAACCTTTAAGATTGAGAGTGGATGAAAGTACATGCTCCCAGTGTACTACACAGAAGTCTGTCCCTTTGTATTATTGATTCTCAAATCTCCACTGAGCATCTGATTTATTCTCCATCACTGGGACTTCATCTGCTTCATACACACAAACAGCCCAGCAGCAAAGTATTAAGCAAATTAAATTTAGTTGAAGACATCTAAGTTGGATAATTTCCAGAAAGGGATTAGAAATCTGACTTTTGTTTCACTGCCAACAAACATCACTCTTTATAATTTTCTCCTCTTCTTCTCCCCAATTTGGAATACCCCATTCCCAATGTGCTCTAAGTCCTACCTAGGGTATATTTAGTTTTTCCTACCTGGCCTCAATCCAGGTAGCAGAGGGCAAATCTCAGTTGCCTCCACATTTGAGACGTCAATCCGCACATCTTATAACGTGGCTTGTTGAGCACGTTTCTGCAGAGACATTGTGAATGTGGAGGCTTCGCACTATTCTCCGTGGCATCCATGCACAACTCACCACGCGTCCCACCGAGATTGAACCACACTATAGCGACCACGAGTAAGTTACCCCATGTGGCTCTACCCTCCCTAGCAACCGGGCCAATTTGTTTGCTTAGGAGACCTGGTTGGAGTCACTCAGCATGCCCTGGATTTGAACTCAGGACTCCAGGAGTGGTAGTCAGTGTTTTTACTCGCTGAGCTACCCAGGCCCCAACAAAAGTCACTCTTAATCCTTCATGACATAGTAAGAGGCAAGCAAGACGTGGTAAGTGCTATCTTAAATTGAAACTTGTATTCTCCTTGTCTCTCTGTCTGTCTTGAAAAGATTTCAGCACTGAAGCCCAAAGTATAATTCAGTTTTGATCCGAATGCTTAGAGTCTTGTGTACAGTCAAATGCTCAGCCTTTCAAAGTATATGTTCTTTATGTGACTGTGCGCACATACACAGGCGGTTGGCGTATCCACGCTACGACTGCTATGTGATAGTGAACTATATCTCTTCAGGAGTTTAGACCCAAAGAGATGCCTTCATATTCTTTCAGACTCAACTTATACAAATGCAGGTATCTCCTGACCTCAAACACACTTTCTTGTCATGCACATCCACTGTTGTTGTTTTCGTCTTTGTCTCTTGTTGTTTAGCGGCGATGACATCTTCTTCTAGTGCTTCTTTTTGACAGCAATGGCTCAACTGTGAGTTCTGCCACCTTGTGGACCCACTAAAAAGTGCAAATAATTCCAGGAGCATACGCATCCTGTACGCAGATGCCTAGCGAACATGTCTGACCATGAACTATCAACATGTCTGTGTGTATTAATATTTGTTGTGGTGGTGGTGTAGTGTGCTAAAGCACATAACTGTTAATCAGAAGGTCGCTGGTTCAATCCCCACGGCCACCACCATTGTGTCCTTGAGCAAGGCACTTAACTCCAGGTTGCTCCGGGGGGATTGTCCCTGTAATAAGTGCACTGTAAGTCGCTTTGGATAAAAGCATCTGCCAAATGCATAAATGTAAATGTAGTGTAAATTGTACATTTGTTATTAGGAAGTTGGAAAATCAGATTTTCCGAGTTGAATGGAACACAGCATTAAATGGCCTGACTGAAACGCATTGCTTGAGTTTGTGTTCCACAGAAGACTGAAAACAATTACTATTACTTTAAGAGATAGAGAGCTTTTAGTCTGCAGTTAGAACACCTACACCTCCAGTAATAAGCATGTGAGTGGAGCTATTTTATGAGATAGCTAAAAATATCCCATGCTGCATCATGTTTCATACACTACATGACACCACACTATTACAGTCACCAAAAAACATGCATACACACATGAAAATGATATGCAATTTTAAAAACATCAACAGATGATTAAAAATGCTTTCCCTCATTTTGACAGATAAAAAAATAAGGTATCTGGTTTAGTGGATTGCCCTTTTTTTTATAGAAAAATTCCAATGGTAAATGATGCTATTGGACCCTTTTCACAGACTGTTATTATGCATTTCCACCTTATTAGCATAGCAGCGGAAAGTTGGTAAACTTTCATATATTTTCAAATTTTTTATTTTATTAATGACATTTATTTAATTTTATTATTATTTGTATTATGATAAACTGCAGCTATAAAACAACAACAACAAAAACAACAACAACCAGTCAATGAATCTGCAATGGGCTTGAGGGAGTAAAATCGAAATCAAATCCCTTTATTGTCACTCAACCGTATACACAAGTGCAGCAGTGGGTGAAAGATAAACATCTGATTTACACATAACACAGTTTACACAACACAATATACAATATACACATATCATATAAAATATACAGTATACACAAAATAAGAAGACTGTATACAATAAAAATAATATACAATATACAGTAAACACAAAATAAGAAGACTGTATACAATAAAAATACACTATAAAGGAAGAGATTGATACTATTGCAATGTAGATGGGTGTATGTGAGTTTGGAACCTCTGCACTCCACTGTGATTATTTTGACAGATCTCGCTTGACTATGTTGCCACTGAAGTAGGTGGAGCACTGGGTCACACACACATGTTGGACCAATGTTTGTAAGGTATTAAACAGCTGTCACAATTTTTACTGGAAGTATGCAAACCACACACTCAAAAACACCTTCTTTTTGTCTAGTTTTTGTTTTATTTATTCATAAATTTTTTGGTTCTTTTTTGGATTTCGCTGGAATTATATTGATGCCTTAAATGTGGCATCTTTCTCTCTTCTGACTGATGTTATCCACTGCTCTCTATTTTTTTTTTCTATTTTTTTTTAAAGTCATGGAAAAGTAATAGTGGATTTATTATTTTGCTGTTGGAGCTCAAATTATTATTATTATTTTTGTTTTGCTGTGATCTCCAATTCATTGCTATGGAAGTTTACCCCACAATTGTTTACTTTCACGTTCCAAACCCGAAAATGTGAAAAGGGTCCATTGTGATTAGAAGTGAAGAAAAGGGGAGAAAATCTTGTTTTAACAACGACCTGAGAGATTTGGGGAGATAAACAAGAGATTCCAAGTGTTGTCCAGTGGGTTGTTGTTCATTAAATCGGAGACCGCAGCAAATTTGTCTCTTTCACATTTCACAAAAGCAGAATAGAAAAAATAAAAAAAAAACCTCATGCCACAGAAGTTTTGGAAACAGTTATAGAAAATAATTGTTTGTTGCACAATCTCCGTTGAGAATTTCAGAATGCTTTGGAAAAGGTCTGATGACCAATGTGTGTTTGTGTGAAATAATATAATGAGAGACTTGTGAATGGGTTGTAGGAGAAGATAAGGAGAGGTTATGCTGAGATGAAAGTGTGTGTGTGTGTGTGTGTGTGTGTGTGCGTGCGTGTGCGTGCGTGTGCGTGTGTGTCTTGGAAAGTTCAGGTGATTAATTTTACACTTGAGCAGAGCCATTAGCAATAACACAGGCTATCTTGTTTGTTCATGAAAAGAAGATCCGTCCCATCAGCCTCTTGGTCAGCCTGATAACCAGCTAATAAAGACATCACTGCCAATGTGATGTTGAATGATGGCCTTCTTAAACGTAGTATTTTTTTGTCTTGTATATGTTTTTCACTCTTATTCAGTGTATTGTGTCTATGTGTCAATGTGTGTGTTGTTTTTGTGTAACAGATTAACAAGCTTGGACAGGTGGCAAGGCGAAATAATGAATGTTTTCAATTACTGTCAAGATGTGTTTTCTTCTCCCTAGTGTTTCCCTTTATCCATTTCTCTCACTCTTTCTTCATTTCGTCATTCTCTTTACCTTTTCAAAAAAAAAAATTGTGATCAGAGATGACAGTCCTATTCATAAACAATATTAACCTTAAAACCACAAATGACAAGCCTGTGACCTATGTGGACGTGTGTTCATGCATGTGCTGGTGAACAATGTATGTATTTGAAGTCAACATGACAGGTAAATTCGCAACCCAGTTTAATTCCACAATTGGATATATTTCTGAATGAAACATAAGGCAGATCTTCATTTTATCAATCAGAAATGTATTGGATCGTGATGGGTGTGCTACATGTCAGAATGGAGCCATTTAGATGGAGGGGAGGAGTTGAAAAAATTAGATCATTAATAACTGGAAAAAGGCTATTCCTTAGCATTCTCATTCATCCCAATGGTAGTTGCTCGGCTGGCACATGCATATGCAGCCCGTGAAGTATGCAATATGGAGGCAATCTGAAACACTGAGCATGGGCACTGGTAAAATATCAAACTTGTGGGATGGAACACGAAGCCCCAGCACACAACAAGGTAAAACATTTCAGTTATTACAAAAGACTAATAGACCATTTGAAGCATCACACAGCACATTGAAGGACCTGAGCCTCAAAGTTGGCAAAAAATTGGGGTTTTATTCACAGCATCCCAACCAACAATAAATATAGAAATAAATATGTAATTGAACACACTGATTTTAGTTTTAAATATTAAGTGTTTCAAGTGTTTCATAAATAAGTAAACATTGCTGTAAGATTTTAAAGAAATGATTCATAACAAGTAAACAGCATTAAAATTAATTAGGAAACATCAAATAAAGTAAACATTGCTGTAGATTTTTCCGTAATAGTAGCATTCAACTAAACATTCAGAAAATTGAAAAAAAAAGGCAAATTAAAAAATAATTGAATGCAAAAACTCCCCTGTGACTCATGCCATTGGTTGAGTCAGTGTTATTGTGTCTGTATGTAGGTTCCTTGTAGTAGGAACTCGAGCTGTGTAATCACTTTGGGACAACGTCTGAGTGTCACGTGGTCTGAGGCCCTTATACAATCACGGCAACTTGTTGGCTGATTAAGCGACGCCTATAGGGAGCTATGTGACAGGCTCCATAAAGGCACTCGCTTTCGTGCCATCGAGTCAGATTTACTATTCTTCAATGCACAATCTTGTCTCGTCTTTATTGTCGGTTAAGATTTCAACGACGTGTGCGTTGCCTGCCTGGGGTTTTGAAACGCGTAGGCCACGTTTGAGGGTTAGGATTGCCGGCAGTGCAATTTAATGAATGTCAGGATGCTCCTCGAAAGTCTTGCCTCCTTTGGAAATTCGGTCAAGCCAAGTGCTGGTGTGGGCCATGTGTATGCAGTGCAACACATACACTTGACTCGTGGGAGGCCAGTATGGACACCGAGGAGAAGGGAGCTGAGCCGCAGGCTGACATACGGTACTCTCTGTACTCTTCCTGGATTCGGCTCAACATTCTCCTGTGGAACTTACAAGCAGGCACTTGCATCCTGTGGCCAGCACAGCGGCTTCCTTCAGCAATGAGGATGAGGATGCCATGTCTATGGCGGCATTGGATTCCTGAAGATTTCGCCGGCGGCCAGGCTGAAGCCTCACCTCCTTGCGATCGGATTTCTAGAACTTCGGTAACTTATACAGAGTTGCTTGAGGATATTATACGTGAAATGGAGCCAGATGAAACGCAGTCAGAGGATCGTAAATTGATCATGGCCGACTGTTTTTTAGCAGGCCAACATGCAGCTATGACTTGTAGGCCACTCCCTTTTTCCCGGACCTCTATTGTGAGATTTCAAAGTCCTAGGATCAACCTTACTCAGCCAGGATTACAAATCAATTGGCCTTGAAATTTCCTAATGTGTGTCAAGCTTCTGACCACAGATATACTTCGGTCCCAGTGACGGAAGAGATGCTGGCTGCTTATCTCTCTTCTTCTTCGGTGACCACATGGAAATCGAGGCATACTCTTACCTTGAAGCCATGCATGGTGACATCATCCTTGTTGAGCAAGGCCTACGTCGGATCAGGCAGTTTCAGCTTTGCACACGCTGGCGGTTTTGCAAGCCTACCAGGTGCATTTTAAGAGAGATTTAGATGAGGGAGCTGGGCTGGATGCTGAGGCCATCATGGAACTACTCTAACGCTCGCAGGCAAGAGCCATGCATAATTATCTCTGTCTGTCTACCTGTCTGTTGGCTTGGCAGCAGCTAAAAAGTAATTTCGAACTGAGAACTTCGAACAATAAAGCATGATTATGTAATTTAAATCAGGCAGGCTCCGCCGGTTTTCAATGGGGCTGTTCCGACAGATGTTTCTGTTCTGGAAGCCCCGTTTTTGATTCAGGAAATTCACTCTCTCTTAGAAAAAGAGGCAAATGAGAAGATTCCCCCTTCTCAGAGAGAATGCAGCTTTTATAGACATTATTTTCTGGTACTGAAAAAAGACAGTAGCTTGTGTCCCATTCTGGATTTGAGGCATTTGAATTTCACTCTAATGAAATGTCAATTCAGAATACTTAATCAGAAACAAATAATGTCAGTACAGCTGGGGGAATGGTTTGTGACAATAGATTTGAAGGCGCATATTTCCACATTCAGATTGCTCCGAAACACAAGCGCTTTTACAGATTCACATTCAGTTTTGCGTCCTTCTGTTCAAATTTTCTCTGGCACCACACACACACTTTAAAAAAATAAATGGATGTGGATTTGATGCCCTTGATGCCTCAAAGAATCCAAATGTTTTATTATTTCTGCAATTGGTTGGTGTTAGCCCACTCAGCGACTTTGGCTACCTAACATTGAGATGTTGTTCTCAGCCATTTGAGCATTCTAGGGCTGCGTGTAAACCTAGACAAGAGTGTTCTGTTGACAGGGAAGCAGACTCTGTTTCCAGGGGTGGAGCTGGATTCTCGGGTGATGCAGGCGCATCTGTCTACAGATTGCATTCTGTTTTTTCGCCAGTGTCTAACGATGTTCAGAGTGGGACGTCTTCTCTCTGAAAGAACGTTTCACAGGCTTTTGGGGTTCATGATCGCAGCTTCTGCTGTCATTCCCCTGGGCATGTTGCATGCAAGGCCTTTTCATTGCTGGATGAACTCCAAAATAAGACTTCAACCACTGATGCATGCATCCCGTCTCTTCAAAGTGAAGCATGGGTGCAACTAAAATCTTTTACCTTGTAAAAGGACCAACCCTCTGATGTCAAGTGTTCCGTTGGTCACCGAAAGGTTATGACGACAGACACCTCCTCCAGGGGTTTGAGCACTGTCTACGAGGGTCATCAAGCCTATGGGGTGTGGACGCCCCAGCGGCAATATTGGCACATAAATTGCCTGAAAATGTTCATGGTGCTGCTAGCATTAAAGCTTTTCCTCCTGGAAACTCTGGACAGCCATGTCCTCGTCCGGTCGGACAACAGGATGGTAGTGTCCTACATCAATCGCTAGGGATGAGTGTGTTCTCATGTCATGCTGAGGCTGGCACGTCACATTCTTCTATGGGTATGGGACAATGTGCTATCTCTATGTAGTCGTACATGTTCCGTGCCAGTTGAATTTGAGGGCGGATCTCCTGTCCAAACAGGGTTTGATGCCTGGAGAGTGGTCATTACATCTTCAGATTATGAAACAAATCCAGAGAAGGTTCGACAGAACAGAAGTGGACCTGTTTGCTTTGAGCTACTGATGCTCCAATGCAGGCTTTCTATTCTCCCCCATCGGAGCATGAAAGGTTACATACCGTATGATTGCCCAACTCAGATGCTGTGAGTTTATGTTGACCAAACTAGCCAGTGGTGTAAATCAGAGCAGTTGTTTGTGTGTTTGGTGGCTGCAACAGGGGTGTTTCTGTGTCAAAGCAAAGACTGTCTCATTGGCTTATTTATGCAATTTCAAGTGCCTACAAAGTGGGCATTTTACCTTCACCTTCGGGTATTTGAGCCAATTCTACGAGGAGCATGGCATCCTCATGGGCTTTGTCTAGAGGTGTGTCCATTGAGGACATTTGTATGGCGGAAGGCTGGTCCTCCAACATACACTTGTTATATTTTATAATCTGGACGAGGGTTTGACTTGAATTGCCGTGATATTATAAGGGCTTTAGACCACATGACACTCCGACGGTGTCCCATAGTGATTACACAGCATCTCATTTCCACTCAGGAAACCAGGATTACCACAGAGACACAGTGTTTACAGTTTATGAGAAAATTAACCCGCAAATGGCTTACTTACAGTTGTCTCTGCATATTAAGCTGGGATAAATATTTTAACCGAGAAAAATGTACACACATCAGCTTTAACTACTTTTTTACATATTATGATAGGTGTTTTGATCAAGAAGTGCATTTGACCATTAATTTGCACAGCCACATTCACTGCGAGACTCTGTTAGCATTTAAAAGCAGCTGGCTCGAAATCAAATGGATTGGGACAGTACTTTAGTACTACCGGCACTCTTAGTATCGTAGGCTAAATTAAAATATTTAACTGAGCAGAGATTCTGCGGCACGTCCATTATGTGTCATAGATTGCATCTGCGTTAGTATATTCATGGTCGTTGAAGTGAATCCCAAAGTTTGAATCGACTCTCTCCACTTTGCGGACATGATTACAGAAAGGTAGGTTTATTTTTTCCCTCCAAGCCAATTGCTAGTTCCTTGGTTTTAGCAACAATTATTTGAAGACAGTTGTTGACCAGTGTCCTGTACTCAGTCTCCTGCCAACCTTTTAATATAACCCACAATAGCAGCTGAGCTGTATTGCATCTACCACATGTGATTTCTATGTTAGTTAAAAAAAAAAAACATTATTTTAAATGACTGTAAAACCCTCACGGGAAGGAGGACAGGAAACGAAGGTTTCAGCGAAAAGGTAAGGTTTTTAATGGCTGTCTGTCTCACAAACATTTACAAAAAACCAACACACAACAACACAAGCGCACTGGGTTGGCTTGCTCTGGTCGGCTTCCCTCTGCTCTGCGGCTGCTGGCTTTTTCACCGCTCTCCTCACTCTACTGCAATTAGAGACAGGTGTTAGTCATAATTTGGCCCAGGTGTGAGCGCCCTTACCGCTTCTCTCTCCCGGACGGGCGCTTGACCACGCCCCCGCTGCCACAATGACTATTAAAGGGATATTTTTCTCAAAAGTAAAAATTCTCTCATCATTTACTTACCCTTGTGCCATCCTAGATGTGTATGACTTTCTGTCTTCTGCTGAAAATAAATGAAGATTTAGCTCTTTTGGTCCTTTCAATTAAAGTGAATGGTGGCCAGAAATCTTAAGGTTCAAAAAGCAGATAAAGGCAGCATAAATGTAATTCACAAGACTCCAGTGGTTAAATCCATATCTTCAGAAGCGATATGATTAGTGTTGGTGAGAAAAAGTACAATATTTTAATATTTAAAACATTCATATGTGAAAGTGAAACTAAACAGTTGAAAAGATGAAGAAAGTAAAAGTGAAAGCAGATATGTATAGTAAAGAATTACTAGTTTCTCACCCACACTTATCATATCGCATTCACTTGCATTGAAAGGACCAACAGTGCTGAGATATACTTCTACAAATATTAATTTGTGTTCAACAAAAGAAAGAAAGTCATACACATCTGGGATGGCATGTGGGTGAGTAAATGATGAGAGATTCTTTTAATTTGGGGGAGAACTATCCCTTTAATGGAAAAACATTAATGAAAGCTTTTTGTTGATATAATTGTGTAGCTGCTACATTCACCCAAAGTGGCTCGCAAAACCCTGGCTCCTTGCATTGAAACAGTAAGAGGGATTTGTGCCATCATCTGAAAACTAGGGTCATTTCAGAGGCGGAACAAGTTATAAGGCTTCATTTGATAAAAAGGTTTAAAACAAAAATATTTGGATTTACAGGTGCAGATGAATTGTGCACAATAAGACACAATAAGCCAATTTTGATTTCACGTTGAAGTCTAGATTGCATTACCATGTGGCATTCAGGCTCAGTAATAATGGGGTTTGATGGTAAGGTTTAATAAAGTGGAAGTCTAAATGTGGAAAACAAATCACTGAAGGACAGAGAAAGGAAAGGTCTAAGGGTACGTTCTCGATCAGATCCAAGGCTGTGAGTATGCGCACCTGTCGGTGTATGTACAGTACATGCACAGGGTGCCAGATGGCACACAGAGTTCGTCACAAATGAGATAAATAAATAGAACGCCACATGACCTCACTCTCAAACCCTTGATTTGCCTAAGCTCAGCTTTGGTTGCTACTGATCTAAATCACATCAGGGTTCATCAGTAAGGATTTTATTTCTGCTGGTCTGGTCAGGCCAGAAATTCAGATTTCTACCTGTCGTGGCCAGCATTGCGAAATCCGACAAAACCTCCCTTTGGAGGTATTCGAGGACATTGTCAGTTGGATAAAATACATTACATTATAATTAGCTTTAAATAAAACAATAGTCTATGACAATAGTCCTCATTTAGATAATAGTAAATAATAATAATAATAATAATAATAATAATAATAATAATAATAATAATAATAATCTGTCTATATTAGCTGTCCTGCTTGTTCTGGTGTTGTATTGATTGTGTGAGAGGTCAAATAATTGCTGTGTCAAGGGTGATGGTAGCTAAGCTAAGAGCTTCAAACTGTGTCCTACTTTGCGACTTAAATCCACTTATAAAAGGATGTGTGTTTGAGGGTATATGTGAGTGCTCTTTTCTTGGTGTGTGTGTACCGTATGAGTTTCTATAAGTGTGTTTGTATGGCAAATATTTAGGATAAGGTTACCTATGTAGATTATTTTTATTGCATAATGATATGAGGTTATTGTAAAGTATGTGAGTCAGCAACATTTGCAATGTGTGTGTGTTGAACCAGTATATTTGTCTTTTATTCCCTATAGACTCCCAGCTGCTAAGCACCCGCTCTCTCACCTCCTCAAAGGGATTATTCACATTACATACAGACGCACACACATTATAAACGTAACGCGCATGCTGCAACAAGAAAAACTGAATTATTACATGCATAACAATGAACAAATACATTAATTCTGTCAACATTACCTGTATGAGACATACAGTATTTAATACACATTAAACACTGCAAGTTACTCAAACATGCACATAACCACTACGGTAAGAGCAAAGCCAGAGCTTCATCGTCATCTCTCTCAAAGAGAATGATGGAGAGAGAGAAAAAGAAGGAGAGGAGAGGAGAGTAGAGGACGAAAGCGAATGATCCTTGTGAACTCAAAGAAAAATATACTTGTCCGTCACAGTGTGCTGATGAGAAAGAGAGTTCAGCTTAAGGTAAGTTGCAGCCTGGTTCTGCTTTGCTTGTGCTGCCAAGTTTGTGGGCATGTGTGTTGTTTGTGTTTATTTACTGTCTCTGTTGATGAATGCACTACAATTTGTGTTCATCTGTGAATGTTTGTGTATCTGATGGGACATTTTTGTGTGAGATTGTGAATTTAAAAGTGAAAGCATATATGTTGTGTTCTGTCTATTCATTTATAGCGTGATGCAATTATTTTGTTGCACTGCAGTGGTGTGCACAGACCTCAGAATGGACAGGGGTGGAAAGATGAAAGGCACTAATATATATTTTTTTAATTAATAGTACTTACAGTATATACTTAACTAATTTCTTTGCTTTTAGAGTATTTACAGGGGTCATGACATGCGATGTTTTAATTATTTTAACATCTTCCTTGAAGCGTACTAATATTATTAGTATATTTTTTTGTAATTAAAAAAGTCATTTAAAGTAAAGCATAATCATTACTTTAACCCAATAATTAATTAAATGTACGGTTTTGTTGACACTTCTCCTTTAAGACTTGACAGTAAACGCTCACTCTTGTGATATTGGCTCTCTTCTCTTGACTGACCTGTTCTCTCCTTGCCATCTCACTGCTAATGTGTGGGCTACGCAAATGATAAGGTAAAGCAGGTGTTGATGTGTTGTTGTGGAGGCAGTCAGATGCAAATGTCTTACACAGTGTGACATCATAATGTGTAGGAAGTAGACAACAAGACATTTTGGCAGCTTGGTTGAAACAAATGCAGTATGTTTTTTATAGTATGTCAAAAGTTCAAGAACAATTTGATTCTTCATGTCATGACCCCTTTAAGTATTTTCTTTTTTCCATTGTTTCCATTATCACAAATGATTGCCTATGATACCTTTCTCACAAAAAGCACCATAGTATTACAAAGATTTTTTTAGTCATGCTCTGTGGTAATGCAAATATTAAATCCAATTACCCTGAAAATATCACAAAATGTGAATAGAGTATTTATTAGCCATATTTCCATGGTCGGGCCAGAGCGAACCAGGGCTATCGACTGATTAGCCAGGGCCAATAGCCTCAGACCTCGAGCCGCAAGACCAAAATCGATCTGCGTTCCCACCATCAACAGCACCACCAACGCAACTGGCCCTGGCATGCACTAGCACGCCCTCATTTGGCCCGATAGTGGAAACTCAGGTATTCAGTACCATGGTATTACCCTGGTAATGGCTTTTTTGTTGAGCTCAAAATGTTTTGCAGAACTAAAGCTAACTCTAAATCTAAGAGGAGTAGCCCTATTCTTTAGCTTTACACTGACCTAACTGACTCAACTGGCAACTGCTCAAATACTCAACTGAGTCTCACGACAAGTCTTAATAATAACAGGACAAGATGGCAGAATCGTACAAAATTGTAGAAGCTGACTGTTGTACAAAAAGGTACAACTTTTACTCCCATTGAAAAAAATGAACCAATGAATGACGTTATTACGATTTCCCCTAAGTTTAATTCCTACCCAAGGAATATAATGTGGTGGTGGTGGAGTGGGCTAATGCAATAAACTGTTAAGCAGAAGGTTGTCAGTTCAATCCTCACAGCTACCACCTTTGTGTCCTTGAGCAAGGCACTTAACTCCAGGTTGCTCCGGGGGGATTGTCCCTGTAATAAGTGCACTGTAAGTTGCTTTGGATATAAGCATCTGCCAAATGCATAAATGTATATATATATATATATATATATATATATATATATATATATATATATATATATAAAGACATCTTTTGTATTTTTATTAGATTCTTTTGGTCATATTTGTAAGGGGGGGTAGGCTATAATTTCTGTTGTGCTATTTTAGAGCTTTTTAACTCTACCTAAAATACACTGCCATCTACTATTGATTTACTCTAATGGAATTACTTCAAAGACACACTTTCCTTTTACATTAGGTTTGTGAACATTTACTCTTTAAAACAGCCATTTCACAGAGTTAATGTTAAAAAATAAACCTCATTAATATGCACTAAAACGTGGGTTGATTTTAAAGGGCGAAAGCCTGTCGTGCAAAGAAATTCAGTTTGTGTGCATCTGTGGATGTGCGAATAGGAGGTTCTTTCTTGCTGGCTGCCGTGATGGGGACATGGCATTGTGGGGTTTTAGGGTCACTGTGAGTCAGATAGACAAGATAATTGCTGAACACACTTAGAGGGTTGAAACAATCGACCAATCAAAACGACCGAAAGATCTTCCATACTATCAATTTCCTCCAATACAAAAGTTATTTTCCATGTTTCATGTCTTGTAATTTGTTAATTTGAGTTTTGACTGTAAAGTCAATGTATCTGTTTTGCATGGGCTTTCAAATAGGGTTTCAATTTGTGTATCAACTTTTTCTCAGTTGTGAAGAAATAAAATTAGACACAAATGAGACTTGTTGACATGCAGTAATTGAATAGACTTACAGTATTAATGAATGTGGATAGCATAGTTATAAATAATTTGTCTTAGAAATTAAAAGTTAATGTTGAGATCTCTAAAATTTGATTACAGACTTTGCTATTTTGTCAAATCTGAGCAGTTTGTAACATTGAGTGCATACATAAATATTAAAAGTTAGATTTCAGTTGGACTAAAGCAATAATTTGTCTTTGTAAAATCTCATGTAAACATGTTAGTCTGACTGAAAGTGTACCAGTCCATTTTTGCTAACTCTAACTAACAGATCTAGATAATTGTAGCTAGGCTTTGTCCAGCATACACATTATTTGGACCCCAACTGGCCTCAGGTGCCACACTTAAATTTTTTTATTCACAACATCTGTCCTCAATTTTCAAACGGTTATCATCAAGTAAATTCTCCTATGATGGTTAATGGTCATGGCAGTAGTAATTCATCAAATAATGATCAAAAGACGTTGAAGAGTGTTATAATTTGGCTTATATCCAGATGCGTGTTAGTCAAGTGCACTTTCTGCATGTTAAAGAGATGACAGTAGTGCAGTAAAGCTGTTCGGGTATCTTCCGCTATGTACTGTAGTGCTCAAAACCTGCCGGCAAGTTCGGAATTGCGTCATGCAAATTGTGTTCAGAACAGATTGTGGGGCATTGTATAATCTACATAATTTCTTACATGAATTGGGCACTAAACCAACACAAACAGCACTTTTAACAGGTGCAATTCTTTCCTAGTAAATTGTGTATTTCCCACTTTTTTTATGTGTGCACAAGTATGCATGAAGTGGAAATACAAATAGATCAATATGGAAATTATTGATTCTAAGCAGAGATATGGGAGAGAATAGCCACTGAGAAGAGCTAAGTGAGAGCAACAAGCAAGTGGATTAGCATGCATGCATTCAATAAAGGAAGTGAGCAAGTGATCCCTGTATTCAGTCTCATGGGTCATTGTGGCAGACCCATAGAGGCGTCTTATAATCTATAGACAGATGGCCCCTCCAGTCCAACTGTCCTCTGTCTCTTTCTATTTCATCAGATTCCACCTCAGTTCCTCCACTCTTTCTTTCCTATCTCTTCTCCCTCCCTCTTCTTAATTTCTTCCTCAGTAGCAAAGAACAACCTGGATTAAATAAAAAGTTATAATAATAGAGATTCTGTCATCATTTACTCATAATTTCATTCTAAACCTGTACAAGAGTTTTTCTCTTCTGCAGAACATAAACAGTAAATGTTTTAAGAATCTCACAGTTCGCCTTTTCCATATCATGAAAAATCAACTCCAAAAAGTTGTCCAAATTATATATTGTGGACTATTTTCCAGGTTTTATGAATCCATGTGATAGCTTTGTTTGAGGACCTATTTAAGCAGAATTAAAAATGTACTGTTAAAATGAGAATCCATTTAAAGATATCTTCTTTAGACAATTGATGTCAGGTTTGGCATGAATGGCATCTGGTCACAATACACGAGAGCCAAACCTAACACAGCATGTCTAAAGGCACCATATTGAAATGTACTGTATATTGATGCAAATGAGACACATGGCTATTTTAAGGCTCCAGAAGATACAGAATATAGAGCACGAGTCATATGGACTACTTTAATGATACTTTCATGGTCATTTTTTCTGAGCTTGTTAGTACACCTCCCCACTTTCAAGAAGTCAGGACATTCTTTCAAATTCACCTTTTGTGTGATCGAGAGAGGAATGAAATGCAGTCTATACTGGTAAAAATACACTGATGAGCCAAAACATTATGACCAGTCATAGGTGATGCGCATAATGTTGATCAACTCCTAACTGGGACACATATCAAGGTCTGGGTAGATTAGATAAATCAGTTCTGGTAGTTAACATGTTGAATGCAGGAGAAATGGGCAGGAGTAAAGACCTGTGCGTCTTTGACAAGGGCCAAACTTTTATGGCCAGATGACTAGGTCAGAGCATCTCTGAAACGGCAAGGATTGTGGGGTGCTCCCGGTCAGCAGTGGTGAGTACCTACTGACAGTGGTCCAAGGAGGGACAAACCACAAACCAGTGACAGATTGTTGGGCGCTCAAGGCTCAGCGATGCAGGAGGGCCATGAAGGCTATCCCGTCTCGTCCGAACTGACTGAAGGTCTACTGTGTCACAAGTCACTGAAAATTTCAATGATGGTAAAGGGAGAAATGTGTCAAAACATACAGTGCATTGGACCCTGCTGTACACGGGGCTGTGTAGCTGCAGACCGGTCAGAGTGCCCATGATGATCCCTGTCCACTGCCGATAGCATGTACAATGGGGACGGGAGCACCGGAACTGGACCTCGGAGCAGTGGAAGAAAGTCGCCTGGTCCGATGAGTCCCATTTTTGTTTTTACAACACTGGCTGTATATGTATGTGTGAGACATTTACCTGGGGATGTGATGGCACCAGGACGCTCTTTGGGAAGATGACAAGCCAGTGTAGAGAGTGTGATGCTCTCTGGGTGATGTTCTGCTGGGAAAGCCTGGGTCCAGCCATTCATGTGGACATCAATTTGACACGTGCCACCTACCTAAACATCGTTGCACACCAGGTACACCCCTTCATGGCAATGGTATTTCCTGATGGCAGTGGTCTCTTTCAGCAGGAGAATGCGTCCCGCCACACTGCAAACTTTGTTCGGGAATGGTTTGAGTAACATGATTAAGAGTTCAAGGGGTTGCCCTGGCCTCCAAATTCCCCAGATCTCAATGACTGAGCATTTGTGGGATGTGCTGTACCAACATTTCTGATCCTTGGCGGCTCCACCTCGCAACTTACAGGACTTTAACAGGATCTGCTGCTAATGTCTTGGTGCCAGATACCACAGGACACATTCAGGGGTCTTGTAGTGTCCATGCCTTGTGAGTCTGTGCTGTTTTGTCGGCAAGTGGAGGATCAACAGCACATTAGGCAGGTGGTCATATTGTTTTGGCTCATCTGTGTATATAGAATATCATGAGGGTGAGTAAATAATATCAACATTTCAGCTTTGGCTGAACTGTTCCTTTAAGGCAGGTAGAGAGGGAGATTGTCGTCTGATTGTAGTCTGTTTAGACTTAAGATATAAGGAGATAATGTTTTTCTTTGATGAAGTGATAAATGAAGCACTTGGTTCTCCACCCGTCTTTCCTTAATCTCTTTTTGCTCTGTGTGGAGCGAGTCTTCATGCTCCGCTGCATCCAATCAGGTCAAGAAGCAGGGGTCTTCACCCTTCTGTGATGTCTTTACATCTGTTTTCTGGGCAGTTGGCCTTTTCTATACACCCCAATGCAACTCTGATCATAAAAGACCCACCTGATCCCAGGTCAGTCTTGCAATAAAGGGGTGGCAATGAAATACAGGGGACAGGTAGACTCAGCCTCAGACAGCACACCCACAGACTGCCCACAGTCTGTCCCCTAGCCATCTAATGCATGATTTGACAATCACTAATTTGACTGGCTCACACAATTTACGGAAGTCTGGGTACACAGGTTTACCATCATGAGACCACCTGTCCACATGCATGGACAGTACTTTTTGGTTTCGCTACAGGCTATGCATAATTTAATTTAAACCAACTGATCTCAGTTCAGTACAAAACAACATGGCGCTGATCTCAGCTGAGTTTGTCTTAAGGAGAAATGGCAACAAAACTATATCTGGTAAGAAACCTCATTAAGTTTTTACATTAAATTCTGTTTGGGTCAAAAGAGTAGTCTCTGGTTTCATCCAATATATGCCATTTAAAAACATTTCATTTATTTTTTGGCGAAAAGGCATGCTGTTAAACACAATAACCGTGTACGTGGACTAAAGGCTAATTTTCCTTAGAATATTCTATATTCACTGTTCAATATCACATTGAGAATCAATGGGTTCATCCAAAAGCTGGAAAATATTGTTTTCAGAGGCTGTATATGGAGCTCAAATTATTCTATAACCAGTGCAGACATACAGCACACTGGAGGCTAAATCATTCTCTAATTATGGAGCAAGGGAGCATCCTATAGCTTTTCTATGCAGCCAAGTTCATTCACTCCTAACATCCAGTCAAATGTTCAGTTTCAGGCTGCAGATGTTTGGACCACTCAACATGTTTGGCAGACATTAGACAGTGGTAATCAGTACATAGATTCAGAATTCTTCATTCAAAATAAAAATTTAACATGGTTGGTAGTGATTGGAAAATGTTGGCCATTCATTTGAATCAGAATTATTTATGCTAATTTATGATTTAATGTCTCTAACGTCTCAAAAACATGAACAATCAACACTCCTGGAAACATAACAATTTGATAAAAAAAAAATCTGACTTTCTATAGCTTGGTATTATTTAAAATTTCACAACTTAATCCTACTGTCCACATATGTGCACATTAATTCTTAGGAAAGCTATTTGGCCTAAAAAAAGAACTCCTGGACACAAAGTTATGTTTACAAGGTTCTGGTTTGGTACAATGAGCGATTTTGAGGGAAAAAATGTGTTCAGTTTGAGGATGTTAGCAGCTAGTTAACAAATTATCCATGCAGACTGATCACTTTGTGAATTCGGAAATAGTCGGTTGAAAGTTTTACTGCTGAAATCAGCTCTTTGCTGAAATTCAAATAATCTCCCCAAGTAGCCAAAGCTGGAAGTGTTGTTAAATGGATAGGCACAGATGAACTTGTTTATCTGAGTGAAATGTCCAGAGTGGCACCAAAAGAGAATTGCATTTTTAGTTGTAAAAGATGTAATACAGTCAACAGAAATTTTCATCAACTGTTTCCCCTAACTCCAACATTAAACCAAACTGGCAGTGGAATAAGAATTACATTTTAGAGCGAAAAAGCAATTTTTGAATCAAACTCACCCATTGTTTATGTTTTCTCAATTACTTCCTGGTTTCCATGGGACCAGAAAGAACCCTTGTCTTGAAGGCTGCTCACACAACATGCTATAGTTGTGCTTGAGGGAAATGTGTTCACGCTTGAACTGATGAAAAAATATCTGATGGAGGATGCCACTTTCAATCATGCCGGGTAAAGTAATTCGGTAGTATGTGGGTACATGAACTTTCTTAAGAAACATGTTTATTTCACATGTGATTATGTTCATCCATGAACAGATTTTTCTGTGAACTTACAATGGGAACTCGCCAGATGCTGCCTTTTCTCTCTTTTTGGCCCCAGCAAAAGGCCATATGTATCTGCGTCGGAGAAGGTGTTCTTTCTCAGGAAGGAAAGACACAGCGGAGACCACATCCTGCCAGAAGGGGAGGTTAACATATGGCAAATACGTCACATGGGTATACCAGCCACAAGTGGAAGAGGCGCTGTTGTAGGTCCTTCCCGGAGGGGAGGGGAGGAGATCCAACAAACATGGCGACCGGTGGCAGAGGGAGTTCGGCCCAAGGGAGACGTGGATTTACCAACAGGGAAACTCTACCTGAAAAATAAATCACAAGTAGTTACCACAGGTAACTAGCATTTGTGGAGCACCTACTCCAGTACAGGTCATACTAGCACACGTACTGGGCCCAGCTATGAATTCCTCCACTGAATTTGTCAGCCACAGGGCTAGGGAGGAAAGACATTCAGGGTTCACCGTCTCATGAACTCACATGTGGGAAAAAGCACACATCTTCCCCTCCAGGAGGGGAAAGGCGCAGTAAGCAAGCAGTAAACCCGGCCAGCTACCCTACAGACTTATGTGTTCATACCTGACAAAACATGGGACGAAACCGGCTCAACCTGGAGATAATAAAATCTCACGAAGGTATTGGGTGTTGCCCAGCCCGCTGCTCTGAAGATTGTCTGCTAGAGAGGCACCGTTGGCTGGAAAAAATGCAAGGTCTTTCCAAGGGCAGAACGTGGAAGATCGGCGTGATGGCCATGCGATACGTGCCATGGCACCATGCCCATCTCAGTTCTCGAGCTGAAGCCAGCGCTAGAGCGGTCTCATTTGCAACACCATATGTCCCAGGAGCCTCTGTTCTCCACCTGAGCAACTTCAGGCAGCTCACCACTGACTACGTGGAGACAGAGTCTAACTCCATCCCGAGAAAAGAGATGCTCTGAACCGTAAAGAGCTTGCTCTTTTCCCAGTTGACCTGAAGCACCAACCGTCTGAGGTTCATGAGAACCAGGTCCCAGGTCGTCGAGATAATTGAGGATGCAGACACCCACTTCCCTTAGAGGGGAAAGGGCTGCCTCTCTAACATTTGTAAAGAAACGAGGTGACAGGGACAGGGCGAAGGGGAGGACCCTTGACATGCCCGTCCCTCAAAAGCAAACTGCAGGAAGGATCTGTGCCAAAGTAAAACCGAGACATGGAAGTATGCGTCCTTCAGGTCTAGAGCCGCGAACCAATCTTGATGTCGAACGTATGACAGACTGCACTTCTGAGTCAGCATCTTGAACGAGAGACTGTGTAAAGCCCGGTTCAGCACTCGCAGGTCTAAGATTCTTTGGCACGATGATGTAGGGGCTGTAGAACCCCTTCTTCATCTCAGCTGGACGAACCGGCTCAATCGTGTTCTTCTGTAGAATGGTCGCAATCTCTGCACAGAGGGCAGTGGCGTTCTCACTGAGGTGAAACGGATGCTGCTGAACATGGGCATGCACAGTGCAAACTGAATCGCATAGCTCTATCCGAGTCGGATAATCCTGGCCAGCCAACAACAGGGTTGGAGAGCGTTAACCTCACCTCCAAACTCCGAGCGAGGGGCACCAAGGGGATGATCGCATTTTACATACCTGTGGATGGGGCCTCACGGAGGTAAGGAGCAGGTACCACCACATCAAGGAGCCTTGCATCCCGAGCTCATGGCTGTGCTGAGGGAAACATCAAAGCCCTTACCTCCCTCCATATACCCACCTGTCAGCAATGGTGGAGGAGCCTGAGCGTCCTCGCCGCTC
This sequence comes from Xyrauchen texanus, assembly GCF_025860055.1. NCBI lineage: Eukaryota > Metazoa > Chordata > Actinopteri > Cypriniformes > Catostomidae > Xyrauchen > Xyrauchen texanus. The sequence continues at coordinate 9,235,346 of NC_068296.1, read as the reverse complement.
GTCAAGACCTCTTGGCCGTGGGTGTGTGTGTGTGCCTCTACCGTGTGATCTTTTTTTATTGTATCACTGTAAACCCTTTAACCCTAAATCAAATGTAAAAACAAATATTTAAACAAATGTACAGCTCAAATAATACACAAGTTTTAACAGAAGAATTAATGTAAGTGCTTTTATAATATAAGCTTCACATTCCTGCCTTTAAACCGTCCAGCAATTGTCCCCATTAACTTCCATTTAATTAGCTATTTCTCCTTGTTCTGACCATTAAAAAATATGTTTGTTTGTGTAATGTAATTGTAAAACAGTTAAAGGATGGGCAAGGAGGAGGCGAGAACCGGCTTGTCAACATAAATAATAATTTAATAAGAAACTTAAAACACAACATAAACAAACACACATGCGGACATGCCCATAATTCTCTCTCTCTCGCCTTTATCCTTCGCGCGCCTCATCAGGCCGATTGGGGACCGGGCGCGCGATATTCCGACCCAGCCCCGCCCCCCTCCGCTCCACATTCCTCCCGCCGTTATCTCAGGCCGGGGTTCCACCGGCATGACGTACACCCCCCCCATCCCTTGGGCGGGGTGTATCTCGCATTCCCGCGTGGTCATCCCCGCCTTCCTCGCCCTGGGAGGAGACAGGAAGGGAAAAACAACAACAAAATAGGCGAGGGAAAAGGCAAACACGGTGCGAAAGGGAGAGAGAGAGGAGAGAGAGAAAAAGCTCACTCACCGGTTCTCTGATGTACCGTCGCGTGGTCCTCGAACACTCCTCCACACTCAGGCGGACGACAGCCGCTCCAACCCGGGCGAACCGGAGTGAAACCTTCGACCCCCAGCGGGTAGAACGCGCCTCCGCTTTTCTGGCGGCAAATGGGGACCCTCCTCCGCCCCTGGCAGCGGCTCTACCGCTCCGGGCGGTCGGAGAGTTTCTTCCCTCCTCCACTCGCGGACGGCGGTCTTCCCTCGACCCCTCCACGTCTCTGGGGACGGCAGGGCACTCCTCTGCCCCCGGCAGTGGCTCCCTCGCTCCAGGCAGTCGGGGTATCCCGTCCCCACTTGCCCCGCAGACGACGGCCGTTCCCCGCATCCGGGCGGTCGGGCCACTCCGTCACCCGGCAGATGGCAGCGGCGCTCCCCAGGGTGGACGGCAATGTCGAGGACTCTGCGACGGGCATCTCTCCTCCTTCCCGGCTTTCGGCACCAATGTAAAACAGTTAAAGGATGGGCAAGGAGGAGGCGAGAACCGGCTTGTCAACATAAATAATAATTTCATAAGAAACTTAAAACACAACATAAACAAACACACATGCGGACATGCCCGTAATTCTCTCTCTCTCGAACAATCGTCACCGGCCGCCTTTATCCCTCGCGCGCCTCATCAGGCTGATTGGGGACCGGGCGCGCGATATTCCGACCCGGCCCCGCCCCCCTCCGCACCACAGTAATGTTTTCAGGTATTTTGAGTAAAATTAAATAATAGTTATGACTTGAGTAAAACCAGTAACTTTTTTTTTTGTTTTCCTGATTGGTGTGAAAGACATTAAAAGCTCATACGTATGTCTTGAAATGAAGCAAATAAAAGGGGTAAGACAGGCAGAAGAAGAGAAAAACTCTTATAACATCTTGTTATATAGATAATTCTCGAATTTAAATGCTCTCTGCCATTTCTTGCTTTTACCTACCAGAGTTATTTCAGTGTTTGTGTTATTAAGTGAATGGATGTCTCATTAATATTCAGCTCATTAATATCCAATACTCAGTACATCAAAAAAGTTATGCATTATTTAAGAAGTCAACAGAAGCTAGCTGAATCAGACTGCCAAAAGCCCTTTCGTGTCACATATCCTATTAAACAGAAAGTAATTCAGCTGCAATGCAGCAGGTGGTAGTGTTTATTTCTTGCTGTAATTATGTTGTACCTTTTGGTCCAACAGATCAGACAACCAGATCTAACACATGTGTGCCAATCAGATCCTTTGGAAGAGTTTGCATTGATAAAGAGAGTGTAAGTAATTAACTGCCAGAACTTTAAGATCTTCATTGCGATACAACTTTTTCATCTATGTGGAAACTTTAGCTTTACTGTATGTGTGTGTATCTTGTGTGTGTTTGTGTATATTCTGTGAAGCAAAACGAGACAGGTGGGGAGGTGATATTCAATCAATGGCATTTAATTGGAAAGATATCTGTCGAGATTGATGTTATAGATCAAACATCTACTGGGGATGCAGATAATCATTGTCACTATGGATACCATTGATGCAGTAGCACAGCGATAAGCGAAAGAGGGTCACTGTGGTCAAGTGTCAACTTTTATGCTTGGTTTTCATTGATCCAAACACGGTTCACTCACAAAGAAACAAGGTCAGAACATTAATCTTACTCTACACACCCAGAAGAAAATGTGATTGCTCAGAGGTTGCTCTTTCACAGAGCAAGAAACTTATTGGAGATCTCAGATATCAACTTTACCCAGATGGATCTCATGAAATTACTTTGGAGAAAAGAAAATTAGAAAGAAATGAGAAAATTATTGACATACAGCAAAACTATAGAGCAACAGTATTTAGAGTTGCTATGATATCAAATTTTCAGTAGTCTGTACCAATACCAGCAAATTTCTCTATTCTCAATACCAATCTTGATACCACTGCAAAAACTGATATTAACTAATTTGTTAAGTAAGTAAGCTGCTTGTTAATCAGAAAGCAATCAAGTATCGAAATTAGTCAGTGCTTGGTACTGCAGAAAATCTATGCTGGAGTGGTGGTGGCGTAGTGGGCTAAACCACATAACTGTTAATCAGGAGGTCGCTGGTTTGATTCCCACGGCCACCACTATTGTGTCCTTGAGCAAGGCACTTAAATCCAGGTTACTCTGGGGGGATTGTCCCTGTAATAAGTGCACTGTAAGTCGCTTTGGATAAAAGCGTCTGCCAAATGCATAAATGTAAGTTCGGAATGTAAGTTCTATTACTTTGTTACATTTTCTAAATTTAATTATTGAATTTGTACCAAAGTATCTGTACTTTTGAAATCCCTAGAGCTACAACATTCATGTGAAAAGCATAGCTCAGACAATTTGGTTTGAGAAATATCTGATAAAAGTTCAAATTTATATTGAAATTTCTTTTGATTGCAGACTTTGGTATCTTAGCAAATGAACATAGTTTGAAAAATTGTCGCGATATCTTTTGAAACTCTTGATGAGACTTATGTGAGATTGCCAAGGTCTTTTTATCAGAAGTATCTGAAAAGCAAGAGACTTAAAAAGAAAACTCAATTTACTCTCCATTTAATCTAATTGCAGTCTAGGAGTGAAACTGAAATATTCAAGAGGTCTTGTGTGTAATTTCTCTTATCAGACAGACCTTGCTAGATTTAGAATGACATATTAAGCAACAATGACCTGAATGAATGTTAAGGAAGTAAAAGATTGACAAAAAGACTGGGATGAAATTGGGGAGTACAAAAGCAAAAAGCAATAGAAAGAGAATGAAACTGTCACGATGCAGGAGGAGGCAGACAATGGGTTGGATCCAAATGCAGTGTACTTTATTGTAAATCAAAGTGAGACAAAACAAACAGGAACAAAGGAAATGACCACGATGGGTAAAATGACACTAAAACCTGGAAACACGGAAAACATGAAAGGTAGAACAGGCAGGATAAACATCAGGGGGAGCACGGAGACAGGCATCCACAAACATCAAAGACCGACAGGGGAATGGTGAAACAAACCGGATTAAATACACAAACACAATGATGACTAAACGAGACACAGGTGAGACCAATGAAGAGTGCAGGCAGTGAGAGAGGCCAGGAATTGTGGGAATTGTAGTTTTATACACAGACAGTGAAACACGGGGCGGACAACAAGGAAAACGTGACATGGAATTTGACGTGCTGAGTGAAACAGAAAACACGGACCGGCCCACATGGAATGTGACATGGAATGTGACATGGAATGTGATAGGTGAAATGGAGAACATAGGCCAGACAACACAGGAACGTGACATAGCCCCCTGTCAAAAGGACCGGATTCAAGACGGTCCTAAGAAACAACAGAATAGGAAAAATAAACAGAGGTTAAAGGAGAGGGGGGCTGGACAAGGGGGAAAACAGACAGACCAGAGGGGCACAAGGGACACAAAGACAGACTAAGGAGGCACAAAGGACCACAGAGACAGACCAAGGAGGCACAAGGGACACAGAGACAGACCAAGGAGGCACAAGGGACACGGAGACAGACCAAGGGGGCACAAGGGGCAATTAGGCAGTCCACGGAGGCACAAGGGCAAGAGGGCAGTCCAAGGGGCAGGGACAGATCCAGGAGGCCTGGGAGGTGGCCACAGGACAGGGACAGGTCTAGGAGGCCTGGGAGGCGGCCACAGGACAGGGACAGGTCTAGGAGGCCTGGGAGGCGGCCACAAGACCGGGACAGGTCTAGGAGGCCTGGGAGGCAGCCATCGGACAGGGACAGGTCCAGGCCCAGGAGGCGGCCACAGGACAGGGACAGGTTCAGGAGGCCTGGGAGGCGGCCATAAGACAGGGACAGGTCTAGGAGGCCTGGGAGGCGGCCTCAAGGCGGGGACAGGTCTAGGAGGCCTGGGAGGCGGCCTCAAGACAGGGACAGGTCTAGGAGGCCTGGGAGGCGGCCTCAAGACGGGGACAGGTCTAGGAGGCCTGGGAGGCGGCCTCAAGACAGGGACAGGTCTAGGAGGCCTGGGAGGCTCTGGAGTCCCTGGGGGCAGAGCCGTAGGAGGCTCGGGAGGCAGAGCCGTAGGAGGCTCAGGAGGCAGAGCCCTAGAAGGCTCTGGAGTCTCTGGGAGTAGAGCCGTAGGAGGCGGAGCCGAGGAAGGCCTAGGAGGCGGAGCCGAGGGAGGCTCGGGAGGCTCTGGAGTCTCGGGGTGCAGAGCTGTAGGAGGCTCGGGAGGTGGAGCCGTAGGAGGCTCGGGAGGCAGAGCTCTAGAAGGTTCTGGAGTCTCTGGGAGCAGAGCCATAGGAGGCTCTGGAGACGGAGCCATAGGAGGCTCGGGGAGTAGAGCCGTAGGAGGCGGAGCCGAGGAAGGCTCTGGAGTCTCTGGGGGCAGAGCTGTAGGAGGCTCAGGAGGCGGAGCTCTAGAAGGTTCTGGAGTCTCTGGGAGCAGAGCCATAGGAGGCTCTGGAGGCGGAGCCATAGGAGGCTCGGGGAGAAGAGCCCTAGGAGGCTCGGGAGGCGGAGCTGTGGAAGGCTCAGGAGGCTCTGGAGGCAGAGCCGTAGGAGGCTCGAGGGGCGGAGCCCTGGAAGACTTGAGAGACTTGAGGGGTGGAGCCCGGGGAGGCTCGAGAGACTTGAGGGGCGGAGCCCTAGAAGGCTCGAGAGGCGGAGCCCTGGAAGGCTCGAAAGGCTTGAGGGGCGGAGCCCTGGGAGGCTCGAGAGACTTGAGAGGTGGAGCCCTGGGAGGTTCGGGAGGAGGAGCCCTGGAAGATTCGAGAGACTGGAGAGGCGGAGCCCTGGGAGGCTCGGGAAGCTCGAGAGGCGGAGCCCTGGAAGGCTCGAGAGACTTGGGAGACGGAGCCCTGGGAGGCTCGAGAGACTTGGGAGACGGAGCCCTGGGAGGCTCGAGAGACTTGGGAGACAGAGCCCTGGGAGGCTCGGGGGAAGGAGCCCTGGAAGACTCGAGAGACTGAGCTCTGGAAAGCTCAGGAGGCGGAGCTCTGGAAAGCTCGGAGGGCGGAGCTCTGGAAAGCTCGGGAGGCGGAGCTCTGGGAAGCTCGGGAGGCGGAGCTCTGGAAAGCTCGGGAGGCGGAGCTCTGGAAAGCTCGGAAGGCGGAGCTCTGGAAAGCTCGGGTACTGGCACTGGCTCTTGGACAGACATGGCTACTGGCACTGGCTCTTGGACGGTCACGGCTACTGGCACTGGCTCTTGGACGGTCATGGCTACTGGTGCTGCCTCTTGGACGGTCATGGCTACTGGCACTGGGACGGACAAGACCACAGGCGCTGGCTCAGGGACGGTCAAGGCTACAGGCGCTGGCTCAGGAACGGACAAGACCACAGGCGCTGGCTCAGGGACGGTCAAGGCTACAGGCGCTGGCTCAGGAACGGTCGAGGCTACAGGCGCTGGCTCAGGGACGGTCGAGGCTACAGGCACTGACTCAGGGACGGTCGAGGCTACAGGCGCTGGCTCGCTGACGTCGGAGGCTACAGGCGCTGGCTCGCTGACGTCGGAGGCTACTGGCGCTGGCTCGCTGACGGCTGAGGCGACAGGCGCTGGCTCACTGACATCGGGGGCTAACGGTTCGCTGACCGTGGCAGGCGTGGGCTCTGGCTCGCTGGCTGGGGCAGGCGTGGGCTCTGGCTCGCTGACCGTAGCTGACGAGGGCTCTGGCTCGCAGACCGGGGCAGACGAGGGCTCTGGCTCGCTGGCCGTGGCAGGCGTGGGCTCTGGCTCGCTGGCCGTGGCAGGCGTGGGCTCAGGCTCGAAAACCGGGATCTTGAGGGGTGGTTCGTCGGGCGCGAGTTTCTTTAGGACGAGACTCATGTACTCCCTCCACGTGTGGTCTCCGGGTTCTGGCGCTTCCCACCACTGGGCTGATGGTAACCCAATCCAGTAGATGGTCTTCAGGGAAGCGTCGTCGAACCCGGAGTAGATGGCGACCGTGGAGAAGAGACGTGAGTACTCGCAAACGGTCAGATCAGCCTGGGCCAGTTCGGTGAAAACCGCTGCTGGATCCATTATTGGGTCGGTCTTTTTGTCACGATGCAGGAGGAGGCAGACAATGGGTTGGATCCCAATGCAGTGTACTTTATTGTAAATCAAAGTGAGGCAAAACGAACAGGAACAAAGGAAATGACCACGATGGGTAAAACGACACTAAAACCTGCACAAGGAATGTGACATGGAATGTGACATGGAATGTGATAGGTGAAACGGAGAACATAGGCCAGACAACACAGGAACGTGACAGAAACCCTCTTGTCTTCTGCATGTCCTTGCAGAGAATTCAGGAGATGGATGAGGGTTAATCAGGGCTCGATAATGAGACATTATTAAGCAATGGAGTCTCACTGATTAACTGAGACCATGGCCCTCTTTATCACCATTACCATCTCTCGCTCAGTCTCTCTTTTACCTGTCTCTACTTCCACTGTTCTTTACCTATTTGAAAAGTAAACACCTCTAAAATTTTGCAATTCTCATCACCAGCTGAAGATTGTCATTTTTATAAAGTATTTTGACTTTTTCAATTACAAAGTATCTACCTACGATGTTGTTATCTCTCCTCCCTGAACCAAACAAAATCAATTTTTAGATATCATTTTCTGTGACTTTTTGTAAGTCTATTGCTTGGCATTTTGTAGCTAGACAGAGACCAGCTTCTCTCTGAAACAACTTAGTATCCTGTCCTATCCTATCCTATCCTATGCACTGGTGTAAGTCACCCAGGTCACAAACATTTTCACAAATATGGCATATGACTGTTACTGTGGTGACATTTTTGAGAAATTACACTTGGTTCATTACATGTTTCACAGAAGTTCTGAGGTGAAATGTCCACTTTCAGCATGATCATATGGGAAGTCTGCATTGCTACCGAATGTTCCTGTCATGAATGATTAATGAGGCAGACGAGGAGATTCGGATCCAAACGCAGTTTTGAATTTTATTGAACCAAAACACCAAATGAACAACCCACGATGGGGAAAAGAAACATAAACAGAATAAGCTGACCAAGGTGGACACGAACAGGGCACTAGGGAGAGAAGCACACACCAGGACAACATCAAACAACGATCAACCAAGACTGAACAAAGACACGGGGGTATAAATACACAAACATGGGAAAAGGGGCCAATGAAAGAACAGAACTCAAACAAGATAACAAGGTGATTAACAGAAACCAAAGGCAAATTAACAAGGGCAGGTGCAAACAATGAACAGTGAACACAAGACTATGGAGGTACAAGCGTGACAAAAGTGAAAACTAAGGAATACCAAAAGTGACAAAATCACAAACAAAGGGCAACAGTGAGACAAGACAGGGTAACCGTTACAGTTCCAGTACTCTGACATCAGCCCCATTTTGCAGAGTTACTGACAATTGCAATCTCCCTTTAAAATATTTTGCATCAGTTGTGTTTACCTTCTCCTGGTGCTTTGCAGGTCTTGTCCCACATTGAAAATAGGAAGTAACTGTGTTAGCATAATCATTGACAAGAGCGATTCGGAATATTACATTGTATTTCTATTCACTGGAACCTCTCATGTGGATAATCGTTCAAAAACACTTCCTGTTTTGGCCGAAGTCAGTGCTTTGAAATTAGGCAAGCACAGATCGAGTTTAGCTCAAGAATTGCCAACTTACTGTTGCCGAATTTACATTAAGATCTGCCACTCTGTGATGCTAAAAACAAGTTCAATTTTCTCCCAAACAGAAGAGGTTTTTAAGGTTAATGCTTTATCGAGAAGCTACCTAAATAAACGCAATTGCTGATGCAGCCACGTAATTTTGCAGTGCTTCTATGACACTTATGGCTCACGTTTCTAGTCCTGTGAACTTTAAGACTCGTACTCCAGTTCTTTGTGTCTATCAGTTGAGCTAACACATAACTGAATTGTACTAGCCTGCAAATGTAGTTGACTATGTAGTAAAAATGTATTGCCTTACAAGTCATGAACTATAGTAAAAGAGTTTTGAAATCAACAGTGAGCATTGTGTGAAAAGGAATTTGAGGAAAGTAATTGTTTATGAACTGATAATCTGCCGTTTTACTCATTTGTGTGAAGGGAATAAAAGTCATGAAAGTCGTGTTCTTTTAGCGCCTCTAGTGTTCATTTCGCTAGGATACGTTCAATGAGTTATGCAAAAACATTTAACAAAAAGGTAGGTGTAGTAACAGGATTTTATGAGACCAGGTTGGCAGATTCACACACATTCACAAAATACTTCTGTAAGGGGGTTAAAGGGAAAAGATGAGGCGAGAACTGGCTTAACAATATAAATAATATTTAATTAAATAAAAAGACACACACAAACACATACAGGGCAGCTACCCGTAATTCTCTCTCTCTCGAACTATTGTCACCGGCCACCTTTATCCCTCGCGTGCCCCAGCAGGCTGATTGGGGTTCTCACTCCCAAATGATCTACAGTCAGACACTTGCCCCACTCTTATTTATTATGTGCTGCCATTTTCCGACACGCATGTAAAACACCAAAAGCTAGATGCTCCAAACGGTGCTACCCGACTAAACCTTGCAGCACATCCACTGGCCGCAGCGCGAGGGCAGAACGGGACTGCTCTCTCTCACCCTGTGCAGTGCTGACGAAACAACTCTGTGCGCACGCCATGCTGTACACTGGTAAACAAAGCGCAAGACATACAACCCATTTGAATTGGCCACTTGTTGTACACCTGTATGATATGGGAACCTTAATGGGTCTGTCCTGAAGCAAGTTGAAACCAGATTAAACTGCCCAGACATTCTAAACAGTAGTAACGTACCTAAATAAGAACTAGTGCTGTCAGTCTATAACATTTTTAATTCTGATTTACCGCTTAATTTTTTGTAGTTATTTGCAATTAATTTAAAGATTTTGAATTGCTGAACTTTTACACTAAATATACTTCTTTTCCTGTCAAAATAAATGTATTTACAGCTTAAATAAAACAATATGTAACAATATAATGCTTTATTAACATTTTCCACACAACTCCTTACACAGTATAAAGCTAGAAATGCACTAAAATACAACCAAATCAAGAAATATTAAATGTTTCCCAAAGCCTAAGTGGGAGTTTGACTAATTGGAAGAAATAGTCTCCCCATTGGTATTTCTTCTTTTATTTTTATTTTATTTATTTATTTTTGGAGATAAATACTGGGTTTTTTGTAACTTTGTAATTATTGCATTTTTATGCATTTTTGATTCTTTAAGAGCCATAATTAGTTTGAGAAGTTGTTGTGGCTGTTTGCATTTAAATCTGCTACATTAAGGTAATTTGTTATGTTATGAAGTGATGCCATTGGTAAGTTTAGCTTTTTTAAAAAGCTTTGTAGAAAGTTACAAATTTGTCATCAGACACCTTCAACTTTTTAGTCCTCCTGTAGAGACTTTTTCTATTTTATACTTTTCATTTTTAATACACATTCCATTTTTTACATTTTGACCTTCAATAATTCAACCTTTTGTTCTCTCATTTCATTTATTTCCTCTCAGACCTCTTCTTTTCTCATTTTCCTCTTCTTGTTCAATATCTATCAATCTTTCTTATGTTTTCTATTTTAGCCATTCCATCTTTTCTTTTCAATGTAGACTGCTGTTGTTTATTAAACAACATGTCACTATTCTTCTTTTTCTGTTTTTCTTGGCAGCTGTCATTCTGGCTTTTTTATATCTGTTTCTCTCAGGCAATTTTTGGTCAGTTTGTCTAAGAAAAATATAGTCAACATTCACATATGTATTCATCACATGCACACGCATCTACACAAATTAGGTGAATTGTGATTTTCATGGTGTTTCTCTCTCTCTCTCTCTCTCTCTCTGTGTGTGTGTGTGTGTGTACACTCTCAGTCTGCTGTCAAACGTAGACATAGAACATTAACCGACCTTAAACCCATGACCTCACCCTCCAGTTCAGTTGACTTGATTTCAGTGACATGCCTGTCAAAATACAATACTGCCAAAGTAATATATACGAAGGAATTTTAAATGTAGAAATAATATGTTTTAAGCAGACGATGTATTATATGCATTTTTGCAAATTGATGAAAATATTATGAAATGAGACATTTTTTTATTTTGATGTGAAATTAAACAAAAGGGTAAAAACATAATTCCTGAAAAATTTGAATGAAAGTGTAAATAATCAAGTATGGTTTCTGAGATTGTTTTTCACATAGAAGTTATTGTGTATTAGGGAATTAAGAAAAGGAATATATTTTTATATTTATATGGAAACATCATATTTCATTTCATTCATCCACATTTGTACATAAAATGTATTTCGGCCACAGAATAGAAATGTGTTTTATGCATTTCAGACATAACTTCTGCTGTCCTGATAAGCAGGTTGGATTTTTTCTTCTAAGTTTCTAGATGAATAAAATTTTTCGAAAGGATTTTTCTTAATTCTTTTTTTAAAGCTCAATTTACCAGTGCAGCACTATCAAATGTCTGAGAACATTTACACATTTAAAAACTTTTTCAATTGTTGTTGAAGGTCTGATGATTTTGTTGTTTAATCATGATTATTACATTTTAGTGCATTTGTCGAAATCAAATTTTTAAGTTAATCATAGATAATCATATCATAGATTGTCAATTAGGTTAAGCATGCATGCACGTACAAAGGATGTGACTCTCTTGACATTTAAATGACAAGATGAATGTTATAATGAAATTAAACCAATGAATTTGATTGTGGTGACAGTAAAATTAAACAGCCCTTTTTGCATTTCAGTATGTAGAGTGTGGAGTCACAACTGTCCCACTTGAGGACGTTCAGTTTAGATTTTTTTCTTCATTAGAGCAATAATACTGCTATCAAGATTTTTATTTTAATATTTATCTTGTTGTAACCAAGGCTGGACTGGGGTGTATGGTTCACTGTCCATTCTGCATAATGCTGCAACTCATTTTAGCAATCATTTGCGGGCGACCCACCGTCCTGCTCGGTTCTCCCCATGGCCAGTCCGTCCCTGATCGGCCCCAAAGTGCGTCGGCCCAGCGAGAAAATGCCCGGTATGCCAGATTACCAGTCCAGCCCTGGTTGTAACGTGATTTTATAATGCCTCCAGTCTAGGTCTGAATGATTTGGATAAAAAATCGAATTGCAATTATTTAGAAAATAAAGCAGAATTAACATCATCTACACATCATTATTTTTTGGAAGTTATTATTAAGTTTTGAAATTCTTATGAAAATATATTTTCGTATAATATTTACAACAACAATAACTAATTCTTATTATAAAAAGTACCATATTTCTATAATATTTCCTTAAACTAAAGTAAATATGGCATAGCTTTATTTTGGCAGAAGCTTTTATTTTGGCAGAAGCTTTTATTTTGACAGTTCACTGAAAGTTTGTTCTAGAGTGGGCAAATGGCTTTTAATGCAGAGAAATGATCTCATCCACTCTTCTATCCACAAAACCTTTTTGAGGTTACTCTAGATTTGGATAGTAACTTTCAGCGGCCAAGCATATTTGGAATTACATAAATGTGCAGTTTAGAGCGCTTCATATTTAACACGCTCTGCTCATTAGCCTCACAGATGCTTTTGTGAGATTGCAGATGGCAAGATTTATATTGAAAAAGGAGTTACATTTGTTCTGTTTCTCAACCCAAACCAATCATATCACTTCAGAAGACTTGGATTAAACCACATGAGTTGCATGGATTACCTTTATGCTGCCATTTTGTACTTTTTGGAGCTTGGAAGTGCTGGACCCTACTTGATTTGCATTGTGTGGATATTTTAACATCATATCTCCATCAAAACAACTTTGTGTTCCACAGAATAGAGAAAATCTATTCATTTGAGATGGCATAAGGGTGACTTAATGATGAGATAATTATAATTTTAGGGTGAACTATTCTTTTATGTTAGGACAAGGATAGATTGCTGCTGTATTATATTTCCTAAATGTTTAATAATGCTGCAAGAGAGCCTTCTGTAAGTCTTTTAATATTTTTCCTATTGTGAGTAATGTGAATTATTTATTACATTTTAATGTACATTCATTGTCAAACAAAACTTCTTGTGCATTGTTTTTAAACTTAAAAAGTAAACTTTTTTCAATGCTCAGAAAGTTGGAGCAGAGGTCTGTTTGTATAAGCCTTAATAGTACTTTATAGTAGGAGTGTGTAAAACAGTCGTCTGCAGTGCTTCCTCATTTGAATTGGTGTATACTGTGTGTATATACAGTATATTAGTATATCTTTTGAGTCTCTTGTGCCCCTGCTATAAGATACACAGACATGCAGATCGATTTTTTACACAAGTTTTTTGAGTTTGGTTAAATGTTTTGTTCCTGTTTCTGTGAGAAATCTTTGGAGTTAATTGAAACATAATGATTAACATGTTAAGGTTCCCATATGATTTGTCTTGCTGTCCAGTCACTCCCTGGGGTCTTCAGACACAGAATTTCCTTTTGTTTAAAAGCATATAATAAATCATATTAAAGTAGTGAATTGCTTTTCTTTCAAGTGATGGAACCTTAAATCGTAGAAAGGACAGTTTATCTTAGTGAATGTATCTCTGTTCCAAACCTAGTGAACTGCCAACCAAGACAGCATTTTACAGCATCATGGGCATGCTCCCAAAACAAGGGCTGTTCCGAAAGGCAGGCAGCTTAGTTCTAAAATACCTAAATAAATGCAATCTAAAACTGCAACGAGCTCAGTGGGAAAAAAATAAATGCCAACAATTTGAGAGAAATGTTGATGATAAATATGCATTTTTCATATTTACACATACGAAAATCGGGAGTTCAAGGCAAACTTGCGGCAAATTATCCATTGCTGCCAAAGGTTTACCAGAGGTTCACCACTACCAGCAAGGAGTTGCAAACATGTGGCAAACATTTGTGGCAAATCAAATGCTAATTTGCATTTGAAAATAACGAGCTGCAAATTTGCAGCTAGTTTAGATTTTTTTTGTAAGTGTAATTTGCCAAAAAGTATGAGTAAATACTTTATCTAAATTAGATTAAATTATCTAATTTAAAACTGATTCACCCGATATTTGTGTGCTATATATTTTTATGCTTATTATCCTTTGGTGTTGTTAGCTTAGCAACATGCTAACGTCCAAATGTATTAAAAAAAATTCAAATGGATTTGCTGCCATCGTTTCAAATCAGTCACTTACAAGGTTCGATTTGAGGAGGATGTAGACATTAGCAATGTTGGGGAGTAGTTAAATAAAAAATGCCCCCCTCTAGATTGTATAGGCTTGGTCTTAAAGACACAACCACCTGCTGGCGATGCCAATCAGAGGATGGAGACACAATCTTTTGGTGGTGTGTTAAGATCCAATAATTTTGGTTGAAGGTTCAGAGTTTTGTATGTGACGTATTGGGCACTCGGGTTTCATTTTGCCACAGATTCTGTATTTTGGGTGATGGGGCGGTCATCAATGTAGAGAGTAAACACATAAAGAGATGGGTCCTAACCAGTGTCCTGATCTCCAGACAGATAATTTTAAGGGGATGTAGGTCGATTGGAGTGCCATCATTTCAGGAGTGGTGCTCGGAGATGGGAAGGGTGGCAGCTTTTAAAGAAGGGTAATTTAGAAGACTGGGGAAATTGGACTTGTTTGTGGGGAAATGGGGCAGATATCTGGCATTTCAGGAGGGCTCTCGGGGAGAGGCAGTGGAGAAAGAAGTGTAGTTGTCAATATGTGTGATTATATTTACACTACCGATCAAAAGTTTTGAAACACTTACACATTCTTTATGGTAATTTTTTTTTCTCCCCATTTTAGAATAATAGTAAAGTCATTAAAACTATGGAATAACATAAATGGAACTATGGCAATTAGGTTGTGACTAAACAAAATCCAAAATAAATCAAAACTGTATTATATTTTAGCATCTTCAAAGTAGTCACCCTTTGCCTAGAATTTGCAGACATGTACACTTGACATTTTATCAACCAACTTCTTGAGGAATCACCATGGGGTGCTTTTTAAACAGTATTGAAGGAGTTGGGCACTTATTGGCTGCTTTTTTATAATTCGGTCCAAGTCATCAATTTCAAAAACTTTTTTTTAAATACAATTTTAGTTTTATAATGCAAAAAAATAATATGGTGGCACAAATATATTTTTGTCTACAAAACTAATTTCAAACATTTAATCATACTCCTTCAGATCAAAGATTTTTAAGATCATGAGAAACATTTCAGTCAAGTGTTTCAAAAGTTTTGACCGGTAGTGAAAAAAGGGCACTTCTCATTATTATTTATTTAAAAAAAGAAATTGTCAAATGTATGCAATTTAGCACATTTTAATAATTTAACACCTAATTTCCATATCAATGTGGCGATTGTGGTGACCTTATTAGACACAAATTTGACTGTATTCACCTGTAGTGTCTCCATTAAGTACAGTACATTAGCCTGTATGGCCATGATATATTGCCTTAGCTAAACTTTAGCTAACTTGTTACATTAGCTAGTAGCTCATGAGTCATGCATGTTAGCAACACACAAGTTAACTGTATTTGGCTTTTGGCTAATTAGCTGTAAAGTCGAGGCACTGGTAGCTTAGTCTTTGTCCACCACTCACCTCCACACAAGCCAAGAAAAACACAACTGGGATAGGAGCTGGGAGGGGCTGCTGCCTGCATGTCTGTGTGTCTGATGTGCCGATGTGTGCTGGACTGTTGCACAGAGACGCAGAGGGAGAGATAGAGGGAGAGAGGGAGGGAGTGAGGCATCGGAATTCGACAAGCTCTCATCCTCTGACCTGATATTTTGATTTTAAGTCAATAAATGTATTTGTTTGACACAGAAGCTGTGCGCAAACAGGTATATATATATGTACCTGTTTGTGCACAGCTTCTGTGTATATATATATATCACTGACCTTTCGTGGCTTATTGCTTTAGTGTACCTTCCACCATCATCAGATCTATCTGAGACTCTCTTTTAGAGGCGATTGTGGTTGTTTTGGTCATTACTGTCATTCTGAAGACAGGAAATCTTTAAAGTCTCTGCTCTGGGCATTAAACAGAGTTCACAGGTCCAGCACACTCTAAGAATTTTGACTCAGTGTTTATTTTTCTTTAGAGAAAAAATGAGGTGTCAAAGGTACAAAGCGTACCTCAGGCACAGAAATGCATTATGGGTGGTGGGCAGCGTGACGTGGGGCAGAAAGTGCGAGACGACTTTTTAAGTCCATCTTAAGGCCAGCTGTCTGAACACAAATCCTGACCATAATCATTATTAGAGCAAACACACACATACTACACACACAAAAAAAGGCACAGCCCACAGCTGTTTTTCTGAAGGGCATGATTGATGATCACAGCCTTAGTCTGGCCACCACAGAACA
Organism: Xyrauchen texanus; assembly: GCF_025860055.1. Taxonomy (NCBI): domain Eukaryota; kingdom Metazoa; phylum Chordata; class Actinopteri; order Cypriniformes; family Catostomidae; genus Xyrauchen; species Xyrauchen texanus. The sequence goes on along the minus strand of NC_068296.1, from coordinate 9,219,292 downwards.
TTTCAGAGCCCCCCTAGCACAGCGTACTCAGTGCACAGCCAGCATTTTCCTCTCTTCTAAGCAGTTTGGATTTGAAGTAAGTTTGGAAATGTCTGCTTTTACCATCAGCTATGGAAGCCATCAGTCGTTATGCTTTTAATCGATTAAAGCTATCACCTGATGCAGAGAAGCAGCACATTCAAATAACAAGGAAATATTCCTCTCTCTCTCTCTCTCTCTCTCTCTCTCTCTCTCTCTCTCTCTCTCTTCATACACATGCTCAGCCACACAGAGTAAAGTGCTTCCGACAGCATGGTAAAAAATGTGCCTGTGAAAAAAGTAACCAAAAAACAGGGAAAGGTTATATGAGAACGGAGATGGAGGACTAGGAGAGCTCTTAACTTGGGTAATTATTGCCTTCATAAGCACTCTAGGGAGAACAGTTTGTGTGTGTGTGAGTAATACAACAGTTGTTTTGGACACAATCTGTAGGGCTTGTATCATGTATCCATATACAAGGTTTTCAACTGGTTTTGCTTCAGGACCCAGATTTTACATTGGATAAAACAAAATTGGATACATAATAAACAAAATCTCAGTAAAAGAAGCTGAGCTGGCACCAGTTCATCCTGAAGTCCATCATAGTAGACTGAGGTGATATCTGGCTGGCACTGGCTGCAGTTAGTCATCCTCACTTAGCAATATGTAGTAGTGGGAGTTGGACATCAGGCAGGATATGCTGGATCTGGCAGGCTCTGGTAACCTCAGAATATGCATCCAGGGAAACAAATAGAATAATATAAGCCGTTAACTTTAAAACAGGATTATAGAATAATAGAGAAAAAAAGAGAGACATGTTTCCAGTTCTGGCAAACCTAACTAATGCAGCACAACTATGAGCTGATGGGTAAATTAGGTGTATGCCTGGCTGAAAAGATCAGTCTATAGCCTAGACTTAAATTTAGAGATTGTATTAATTGGTTTTCGATGTCTCTCGAAATTTTGGTGATTTAATTTAATTTACCAATTGTCATGAAATCCAGTTCCACAATCCACCCCGCTTCTTACAGTTCCCACACTCGTTCCCAATCACCTGAATATTAGTTTCACCTGCACTGTTTTGTTCTTTATTTATACCCTGCCTGTTCACTTGGTTTTTGTTGGTTATTGCTTGTAAGTCACTCTGCTTTGCTAACTCCAGTATTTCGCTTGTAAACTACCCGTTTGTTCATTCTCGTGTTTGTTTTTTGAACTGATCTCCTGGCTTTGACTTTGCTTTCCGCTCAACTATGCTCCTCTGGATTTGCCCTCTGTATTCTGCCATTCTGTTATTAAACCAGTTTTCTGCAATTGAATCCATCTCGTCCAGTTTCGTCACACCAATTATTTATTGGCCAGTATTTTACAACACAAAACACATTGCTGTGGACACATCATGTTTATTCATGTTGCAAGTGAACCTATATGAATTTAAAAACGATATTTTATTTTTTATGACCGTGCACAGTTTTGTTCATTGTTTTTGAGAAAGAGGGCATGTAATGCAATGTTGGCATCTGCCTAATTTGGCTAGCTTCTACCAAGTGATAGATAGCGTTTTTATGCCAAAATACCATAGAGTTTAGTTGGGCACACAACCTTTGGCATCAACATCAAAAGATCTTATAATCGTTCTCTCCTCCCTTTTAATGATAAATAAGATGAATTATTTTGCTACTAACTATGCAAAATTATATGGTTAATTGCTTTATATGGTTGTTGTTCTTTGCATTTAGCATTGTTTTATTTTTTCTGCAAAAATAACTGTGACTCATTTATAGGTCACGACCAGGGCTGGACTGGTAATCTGGCATACCAGGCATTTTCCTGGTGGGTCAACACACTTTGGGGCCGATCGAGGCGGACTGGCCATCGGGAGAACCGAGCGGGCTGGTGAGTCTGCCGCGAAACATGCTGAATTGGCCGCGATAAGTTAAAATGAGCCGCCGTGTTATACAGAACGGACCACAAAATGGTGTCGCGATATAGAGAAAAGGACAGCGAACACCCCCCTGCTCAACTTTTGGGCCAGTTGCTATGTAAAATCCTAGGCCGTTTTCACAGCCCAGTCCAGCCCTGGACACGACCCACCACTGCTTGCTCCATCCATTAATCCACACGGAAAAATTATTTATTTGGCCATTAATAAATTATGCTCTTTCAGATTTGGCTAATTTTACTCAATAATAATACATTGTTTTTAAATGTATTTTCTGAGTTTTGAATGGACTTATTGTAAATATTTAAAATAATTTAGATTTAGATTTTTGTCTTTGAGTGCCCATAGGCTCTTGCACCTAAATGTTTCACTATGTGGGCCAAGGTGAGTTATGGGAGCTAATGTGGAGCATAGATACTAGCTGTTGTTAGTAATTAATATGAGTTGTAGTTGTGTTTACACTTTTGTTTAGTGTTGCCCGTGCTGTTTGGTGTTCAATTAAGATGTTTTAGTTGAAGTAACCATCATGGAGATTAGTGTTCCTTCTAGCTAAGGGAAACCTTATTTTCAATTAATATCTTAAATGAAGATAAATCAGTTTCATGCAACCACTTACCTTAAAATGTTACTTAATTCAAAAAGAAAATTTTCAAACCATCCATCCATAAATCCATCAATTTCTTTCTTGCTGTGCCATTTGAAGCAACAACAAAATACAAAGAGAGAGAGAGAGAGAGAGAGAGAGAGCGAGAGAGAGAGAGAGAGAGGGTCAATGAGAGATTGTCATAAGTATTCTGTTGATTCATATTTATCATATCTTTTATTTTGAAATGTTTATTTCCTGTTTCATGTCATGTGGTTCCCTAGTCATGTGATTCCTGTTTCCCTCCATGTTCATGTGTCTTGTTTTCATTGTTGGATTATCTTGTTTTGAGTTCTGTTTGTTCATTGGTTCATGTATTTAACCCTCATGTTTTCCATGGTCCATTGTCAGGTATTGTTGATGTAATGTTGGTTCATAGTCTAGTCATGCCATGTCAAGTCAAGTTTATGTCATAGTCTAGTCAAGTTCATGTTTATGTTTGTTAGGGTTTAGATTCACGTTTTGGAGATCACTTATGTAAATAAATTGCACTTGGGTTCCTAATTTCTTCGTCATCGTCTTCATCATTGCCAGCAGCAACAACGTTACAGCGATAAATAGGTATGGAGGAATAGACTAATATGTGAGTGAGGAGAAAGAAAAAGTGGAGGGGAAAAAGGGACAGAAAAACATCAGCAAATGGGAGTGAAAACCACCTGATTTTTCTTAGTATCCCCTTGGGAGCAGATGTCTTTCTCACTTCTTGTTCCCTCAATCTCTCTCCCCTCCTTTTCTCACTCTTTTCATCCCACTGAGTGATTACTGTTTCTGATGTGAAGCCACTCTGACCACCCTGAGAACTGATCTGTTTTCCTTCCTTTCCTCTCCCTTCTTCATTTTCCAACTTTCCGATAAAAATAGTTTTTCCCTCTTCTTCAAATGGAACATTTGAAATTTCAGGGTTGAATTAACTAAACTGTTGTCACGTTAGCACATAAACCAATGCAATGTACAATGCAAAGCCATTAGCATTTAAGACAGACCATAATGGCTCCCTATTTCTGTGGTTAGGTCAATATAGCTAGTGTTTCTAAAATTAAATTATAGTAGTTATGAATACAATAGTAGCCTAAACACTTTAAAAACATTATTTATTGCAACACGGTTTCAATACACAAACATACAGGTGAAACTCGAAAAATTTGAATATCGTGCAAAAGTTCATTAATTTCAGTAATTCAACTTAAAAGGTGAAACTAATATATTATATAGACTCATTACAAGCAAAGTAAGATATTTCAAGCCTTTATTTGATATAATTTTGATGATTATGGCTTACAGCTTATGAAAACCCCAAATTCAGAATCTCAGAAAATTAGAATATTGTGGAAAGGTTCAGTATTGTAGGCTCAAAGTGTCACAATCTAATCAGCTAAACACCTGCAAAGGGTTCCTGAGCCTTTAAATGGTCTCTCAGTCTGGTTCAGTTGAATTCACAATCATGGGGAAGACTGCTGACCTGACAGTTGTGCAGAAAACCATCATTGACACCCTCCACAAGGAGGGAAAGCCTCAAAAGGTAATTGCAAAAGAAGTTGGATGTTCTCAAAGTGTTGTATCAAAGCACAATAATATAAAGTTAAGTGGAAGGGAAAAGTGTGGAAGAAAAAGGTGCAAAAGCAGCAGGGATGACCATAGCCTGGAGAGGATTGTCAGGAAAAGGCCATTCAAATGTGTGGGGGAGCTTCACAAGGAGTGGACTGAGGCTGGAGTTACTGCATCAAGAGCCACCACACACAGACGGGTCCTGGAAATGGGCTTCAAATGTCAAACGTCTTACCTGGGCTAAAGAAAAAAAGAACTGGTCTGTTGCTCAGTGGTCCAAAGTCCTCTTTTCTGATGAGAGCAAATTTTGCATCTCATTTGGAAACCAAGGTCCCAGAGTCTGGAGGAAGAATGGAGAGGCACACAATCCAAGATGCTTGAAGTCCAGTGTGAAGTTTCCACAGTCTGTGTTGGTTTGGGGAGCCATGTCATCGGCTGGTGTTGGTCCACTGTGCTTTATTAAGTCCAGAGTCAACGCAGCCGTCTACCGGGACATTTTAGAGCACTTCATGCTTCCTTCAGCAGACAAGCTTTATGGAGATGCTGACTTCATTTTCCAGCAGGACTTGGCACCTGCCCACACTGCCAAAAGTACCAAAACCTGGTTCAATGACCATGGTATTACTGTGCTTGATTGGCCAGCAAACTCGCCTGACCTGAACCCCATAGAGAATCTATGGGGCATTGTCAAGAGAAAGATGAGAGACATGAGACCAAACAATGCAGAAGAGCTGAAGGCCGCTATTGAAGCATCTTGGTCTTCCATAACACCTCAGCAGTGCCACAGGCTGATAGCAGCCATGCCACGCTGCATTGAGGCAGTAATTAATGCAAAGGGGCCCAAACCAAGTACTGAGTACATATGCATGATTATACTTTTCAGAGGGCCGACATTTCTGTATTTAAAATCCTTTTTTTATTGATTTCATGTAATATTCTAATTTTCTGAGATTCTGAATTTGGGGTTTTCATAAGCTGTAAGCCATAATCATCAAAATTATATCAAATAAAGGCTTGAAATATCTTACTTTGCTTGTAATGAGTCTATATAATATATTAGTTTCACCTTTTAAGTTGAATTACTGAAATTAATGAACTTTTGCACGATATTCTAATTTTTCGAGTTTCACCTGTATAATAGATTTCATCTAAAAGGTTAGCCTATTTAATATGATACTAACAAATTTTGCCAAAATACCTCGTAATACATTTTAGTAAGGGAGGCGGATTATGTGTAAAGTATGATAACTGTACCTTCTAAGGGATTGTTTTTGAATTCCTAGATCGATTTGGCAAAGAGAAATTTTTTTTACATCGCCATAATATTAATGTGGAAAAATGTAAATAATAATATTGATATTCAGCATGCAAATATCGATACAATATCACGAGGAAAAATATCACGATACTTTAACAAATCAATATTTTTTCCCACCTCTAATAGCCAGGCATATATCCAGTCTTGCTGTGCAGTCAAACACATTTTTGGCATTTTAAAAAGCTGAATCAGATGATTGGATCACAGTGGTGGAACAGTGCTATACAGTCCCAGTGTGTGCCAGGTACTCTGCTGCATCCTCCATCACCTAACCCTTAGAACAGGCATGCAAGATGGGAAACTTCAGCATGGAAATTGCATTCAACACAATTTTTGGGGGTGTTTTTGCACTGTTACTTGATTTACATAATTAATGAGGCTGAATCGAGGGCGTGTGCAAATAAACAGCGTTATCAGTCCACGCAAATCATTCTTAGTGAATCCTTTAGTTAAAAGATATTTTTAACATCTTCATCATTCCTCTGAATCAGTTTGTCCTCTCTCTCTGTGTTCTGACGATAAATCAAGCTTTTGCGCCTGCTACAGTAATAATTGCCTGTAATTGCACAGTGTGTCTAATTCATAGAGTGTGAGGTTTCATTTGCATGGTGATTAGTCCAATTTCTGACAGTAGAAACTTGGTTCTCTTTGTCAGCTACTCTTTGTGTAAGATTTGCAATTGCAACGAGCTCAGAATAAACATTCATCCAAGATGCCAGACAGATTCAGAGAAATTTTAAATATATTTGATTCATATGTATAGAGGTGAGGCAAACAAGTCATCTCAAATCACAACTGAACATGTTAGCGAACGCGTTTCTTAGGGATATATGGACGCTAAGCGTAGCCATACAATAGGAAAACTTATACATGCACACAAGTAAATGGAAGGTATATAGTATATAAGAGACACTCCAACATAGGGCAGAACACTACTTGTGCCCATCCTAGGCTCAGAATGATGTGCTTAAATTTAACCAGAATGCTTGAAGTCTCTTCAAAAGTACATAACTAAGATTATTATGGGTAACATGTACAGTAGTTCACGACATCCAAAAATGTTTTTCTTCTGCAACACAAATCCTATTGTTTTTGTTGTGAATACTATTTGATATGTTCGATAAATTAATATCTTTCATAAAATTAACCTAGAATGAACACATAAAATGTCCTCATACTTAGAATGTTGATTTTGGTCTGTCCCACCTCACCTTCTCAACTGTATCCAGAATGTAAAATCATACAACAGTGACACATTTTTGCAATTATCAATTGAATTGAATACAATTTTTATGAATAAATAATTAATTTAAATGACCAAAAGTGTAATATTATCTGTGTTTCAATTTTTGTGCACAACTCTATTATTGCATCAATTTTCCTCATAAAAAAACAATGACAACAAAATCCTTAAAATTATGACACCAAGAAGTAACATAATTTAGACCCTTTAGCATGGTTGGAAGACAATAAAATTATATTTTTTCAACTTTAACAAGTATTGTTACTTTGACTGCATTCGTCATGCTCAGCATGGAACCCTGTAACCAAAGTTATTGCAAGAGAAAAATATAAAAAATATACTTTGTTATTGTTTGGGGAATATAAGTTAATCAGTAACTATAAACCAACATTTTGTCTCAAACTAGCAGCCCCATATAGCTTAAAGCTGCTATGTAAGACTGACAACAAGCATTTGATGTCTCGTAATGGCTACTACAGTCCAAATTCTAAATATTGGAGAGTTGTCTGCCCCGCCCAAGGGTTACTACGCCCCTAGTCATGATGGTTTTTAGATGGATGGCGAGGCTTCTTAGGTCAGGTGGAATCTGTTATCTCAGATCCAGTTCTTTTGCTGGCTTCCATGGCTACAGCATGCAGTGTTGTTTGCCTGTAAATCTTGTTCAAATCTGGCAACCCGGCGGTGTCGAAATACTGTTGGTAAGTGGGCAGTGCGCGGGATCACACAGGCCAAAACATAAACAGAAATTCTGGCCCGGAAAGGAAACTTCAAAGTAGAATATACTGGCCAGTATTTCAACTTAACATGTTTCCTAATTCTCTAATGACATATTATAGCATTTTATTATTTAGTACAGTAAAAATATGACATATAGTGCCTTTTAAGGCCATTTCACTGATATTTAATTATTTACATTTATTTAGTTTTAATTTTTGATTTGTACTTTACCTGCCTGAATACTTTAATTTCTGTCTGGATCAGCTGTTAGCTCCCTGTACATCTTAATTCAGTCTGGTTGATGTACAGACTCAGAAAAAGAGAGATGTTAAAATAATATACTGAAAATTTTCTTCTGTTATGTTCCACCCATCTTCTGTGATAAGATTTGTTTTTCAGCCCCCTGCAGATTCGGTTCCTCACCTCCGTGCCACATATGGATGACATTTAAGGATATTTTCATTTCAAGTTACTGTCACTCAATGTTACTTCAGCATCTAAAAAGCTATTTTATCACCATGGCATTTGAGTCTTCCTGTTTGTGCAGTTTTTACTCTTTAACACTGAAAAAATATATATTTTTTTTAGTTTCTACATTAAATGTTAGTTTAAGCATGAACTATTAAAATAACAGTTCACCCAAAAATGAAAATTCTCTCATCATTTACTCATCCTCATGCGATCCTAGATGTGTATGCCTTTTTTTTTTTTTGCAGAAAACAAAGATTTTTAGAAGAATATCTCAGCTCTGTAGGTCCACACAATGCAAATGAATGGTAAACTAATCTTTATAGCTCCAAAAAGCACATAAAAGCAGCACAAAAGTAATCCATAAGACTCCAGTTATTTAATCTATGTCTTCTGAAGCAATCCAATCAACAGATCAAAATTTAACAAATATTTCACAATAAATCTTGACATCTGCTGTCTCCTTGGAAATCATGATTGCGCCTAGTGACTGGGCATACAGTGCATCCGGAAAGTATTCACAGCGCTTCACTTTTTCCACATTTTGTTATGTTACAGCCTTATTCCAAAATTGGTTAAATTAATAATTTTCCTCAGTTCTACAAACAATACGCCATAATGACATCGTGAAAAAAATTTGTTTGAAATCTTTGCAAATTTATTAAAAAACACATGTACATAAGTATTCACAGCTTTTGCTCAATACTTTGTTGAAGCATCTTTGGCAGTTTCTCCCATTCTTCTTTGCAGGACCTCTCAAGCTCTATCAGGCTGGATGGGGAGCGTCAGTGCACAGCCATTTTCAGATCTCTCCACTGATGTTCATTCGGGTTCAAGTCTGGGCTCTGGCTGGGCCACTCAAGGACATTCACAGAGTTGTCCTGTAGCCACTCCTTTGTTATCTTGGCTGTGTGCTTGTCTGTTGGAAGATGAACCTTCGACCAGTCTGAGGTCCTTTGCATTCATCTTTCCATCGATCCTGACTAGTCTCCCAGTTCCTAATGCTGAAAAACATCCCCACAGCATGATGCTGCCACCACCATGCTTCACTGTAGGGATAGTATTGGCCAGGTGATGAGCGGTGCCTGGCTTCCTCCAGACATGATGCTTACCATTCAGGCCAAAGAGTTCAATCTTTTGTTTCTCATGGTCTGAGAGTGCTTCAGGTGCCTTTTGGCAAACTCCAGGTGGGCTGTCATGTGGCTTTTACTGAGGAGTGGCTTCCGTCTGGCCACTCTACCATACAGGCCTGATTGGTGGAGTGTTGCAGAGATGGTTGTTCTTCTGGAAGGTTCTCCGATCTCCACAGAGAAATGCTGGAGCTCTGGCAGTGTGACCATCAGGTTTTTGGTCACCTCCCTGACTAAGGCCCTTCTCCCCTGATCGCTCAGTTTGGCCGGGTGGCCAGCTCTAGGAAGAGTCCTGGTGGTTCCAAACTTCTTCCATTTACAGATGATGGAGGCCACTGTGCTCATTGCGACCTTCAGTGCTGCAGAAATTGTTCTGTACCCTTCCCCAGATCTGTGCCTCGAAACAATCCTGTCTCAGAGGTCTACAGACAATTCCTTGTACTTCATGGCTTGGTTTGTTCTCTTACATGCACTATTAACTGTAGGACCTTATATAGACAGGTGTGTGTCTTTCCAAATCATCTCCAATCAAGTTGTAGAAACATCTCAAGGATGATCAGTGGAAACCCAATTGAGCATCCTGTAAGACACAGATTCTGATCCTATGGAAACCAGGAAGTAAACACGTTCACATATACAGTGGTAAGCGTGATTCTGAGGTTGCATTTTACTATAAAATTTATTTTGTACTCCACTGATGATTAGGTTTAGGTTTAGGGTTGGGGTTTTGGTAAGGGTGTGCAGTTAATAAAATATGTATTATTGTTGACATTATTGCATAATTTAAAACTAAAAGTACAACTTGTTTTTGGCACCACTGTGTGGACATTTCATCCTGAAACTGGAGCTGACATTTGCCCAAATGTTCATCAACATTTCCAGCTTAGATTATTCTAATTTTTGTATGCAGAGCAATTTTAGCAGCAAAACCTTTGACCTACTGTTCACAGTAAAATCAGTATGAATAATCTATGTGCAAAAACTTACTAAATACATTTTTATTAAATCCTACTTGTTATAATTTAATCTCAGCTCAGTAAATTCTGATAGTTAAGTAGTGCTTTTTGCATCAGTCCTCATTTTGTGTGTGTGTGTGTGTAAAAATAAAATTCCTCTCAACACCTCCATCATATGTAGAAACCCCTCTCGCAGTAATTAGCACTCATTCACTCTCTTATTAGCTGCAGAATCAAACCTGTGCATGCCTTTTATGAGGCTTTATTTTCTCATTAAAAAAGAGCTGCCTCATATTGAGCAGTCTGTTGAGAATCAGTCGTCATGGTGGCACATGAAAGAATCGTGGGGGGCTGATAGATGCTCTCACACTGAGCAGGACTTTAAGTGACAAAGCATAAACAGAAGTGTAATTTGATAAACATTTGCTGAATTATAGATCAGATGCATCCTGCTAGTAGACACCTTTCAAACTCATAATTTTGTAAGTTAAATGATCAGAATCAGCTTTTTTGCCAAGTATGCTTACATATACAAGGAATTTGTCTCGGTGACAGGAGCTTCTACCATATAAAACAATACAAAAACAGCAGCGACATAGATAATAATAAAAAATACGTACATACACACACACACAGACATAGATATACACAAACATAGTGCATTTATAATACAAGTCTGTTATCTACAGTGCCATTTTTTTTTTCAGAGGAATGAAATGGCAGAAGAGGTAGATGTGTTGGATAAATATAAAAAATACTAAACTGTGTATTGCACAATGGTTATTGTGCAATATGATCTCAATGGGGCAATTTTAACTGCTCAGATAAGATAAGATAAGATAGATAATGTGTGTCTCCCACTTCAGGTCCTGAGAGATGGTAGTGCCCAGGAACCTGAATGACTCCACTGCTGCCACTTTGCTGTTCGGGTGTTCCTCCTAAAGTCCACAATCATCTCCACCGTTTTGAGCGTGTTCAGCTCAAGGTTATTATGACTGCACCAGACAGCCAGCTGTTTATCCTCCCTTCTGTATGCAGACTCATCATCATCATCTCGGATGAGGCAGATGAGAGTGGTGTCATCTGCAAACTTCAGGAGCTTGACAGAGGGGTCCATGGCGATAAAGACATTGGTGTAGAGGGAGAAGAGAAGTGGGGAGAGCACACATCCCTGGGGGGCACCAGTGCTGATGGTACAGGTGCTGGAAGTGAATTTCCCCTGTCTCACAAGCTGCTGTCTGTCCGTCAGAAAGCTGGTAATCCAATGACAGATAGAGGTGGGAACAGAGAGTTTGTGTAATTTGTTCTGGAGAATAGCTGGGATGATGGTGTTGAAAGCCGAACTGAAGTCCACAAAAAGGATCCTTACGTATGTCCCTGGTCTGTCCAGATGTTGCAGGATATGATGCAATCCTATGTTGACTGCATCATCCACAGACCTGTTTGCTCGATAAGCAAATTGAAGGGGATCTTGAAAGGGTCCAGTGATGTCCTTCAAGTGGTCCAACACGAGTCTCTCAAATGATTTCATGACCACATACGTCAGGGTGACATGTGTGTAGTCTGTAATAAAGTCCTGTGATTTTATTTTTTTGGGGGGGACATGAATAATGATTGAGCGTTTGAAGCAGAATGAGACTTCACACTGCTCCAGTGATCTATTGAAGATCTGTGTGAAGATGGGCGCCAACTGGTTAGCACAGGATCGAAGACACGGTGGTGAGACACCATCTGGGCCGTAAGCCTTCCTCCTCTTTTGTTTACAAAAAACCCGGCACACATAATCTTCACAGATCTTAAGTGCAAGTTGAGTATCAGGAGGGAGGAGGAGGGGGGTGCAGGAGGTGTTGGTGTTTGTGTGAAGTGAAGGTTAGATTGGGTGTGGAGTGTGAGTTTGGGCCTTTCAAATCTGCAGTAGAAAACATTCAGGTTGTCAGCCAGTTGTTTGTCCACCACATGGTTGGGAGTAGGAGTCCTGTAATTTGTGAGCCTCTCCACACTGATGCAGGGTCGTTAGCTGAAAACTTATTTTCCAGCTTCTCAGAGTAACTTCTTTTAGCCACTCTGATTTCCTTATTCAATTTCTGGCCTGATTGTACAAGACTTTATCCCCACCCCTGTAAGCATCCTCTTTGGCATGATGAAGCTGTCCGAGTTTTCCTGTAAACCATGGTTTATCGTTACTGAATGATAAATAAGACCTTATGGACATTAGTCAGTGACACCATACTTAATTTTTTCCTTTTACAAAACTGTTCAATGGGTTGTACTGTTGTATATCTTGGTGTCAATCCTTCAGCCGTTACAACACTGTAGTGATATCTTTCCCAAACTTCTCCAGGTGAAAACATGAATTGTGAAAATTAGACATGATACAGGACCTTAAAGGAATATTTCACCCAAAAATATTTTTCTCTAATTATTTACTCACCCAAATCAAATTATTTACTCATGCCAAATCAAATGTTTTGTTTTTCTTCTGTAAAACACAAATTAAGATTTTTATAAGAATATATAAGCTCTGTAGGTCCTCAAATTGCAAGTGAATGGGTTCCAAGCTCCAAAAAGCATACAAAGTCATACACATTTGGATGGCATGAGGGTGAGTAAATGATGATGGAATTTTTTAATTTTGGGTGAACTTTCCCTTTAAATTGATAGTTCACCAAAAAATTATATTATCTCATAATTTACTCACCCTTATGCCATCTCAAACTTGTATGACTTTCTTCTGTGGAACACTCGATTATAGGCAGAGACTGTTTGTTCAGTGCATGTTTCCCCCAAAATCAGTGCATGTTTCCCCCAAAATCAATCACATCCCTTCAGAAGACATATATTAAACAACATGAGTCATATGGTTACCTTAATTCTCTCTTTATGTCCTTTTTGGAGCTTGGAAGTGTTGGACCCCATTGACCTACATTGAATGAACATATTCACATCATATATCCATCAAAATATCTTTATTTTGTTTATTTATTTATTTATTTGCAGCCTGATCTTGTCACAAATACACCAGGCTCCCCAGTCATCCAATCACAGCGCTCAAACTAACCAGAGTATTAATAACCCGCACCTGCAGCCAATTCAAGGTACCAATCAGCACCACTATAAGATGCACACACAAACACTCACTCACTTACACCAACATGTTTACAGACTCTAACCCATGTTCCAGTGTGCTTCCTTAGAGTACTTACCTGAGCACTAAGGTCTTCCGTGAAATACTGATCCATGCCCCAACGATCTCCTGTGGATTACACACCCATTCTCTTGTGAAATACTCATTTGTGCCCCAGCGATCGCCAGTGAAATACTTATCCTCTCTCCAACGATCTCCTGTGGTATACTTGCACGTTTTCCTTCGTCCTCCTGTGGGTTGCTTACCAAAGCTCAGGTACTCACCAGTGATGCACTCACCCTTAAGTGAACACCTCCACTTGGCATCTGTTCACTTATGTGTATCTGGCTTAGTCTTAACATTCACCCTCCAGCTCCACCAAGAGATGTGTACTTGACCTGTCTGGCCTCACTTGTGCACAATTTGTAAATAAACACCCCTGCTTGGGTTCAAAACTCCACTTTGTGTTTGTGGTTACATAACAGATCTCTTGACATTTAAGTTATTATGGCTACATTTCTGTAAGTTTAACAGTGAAATGTCCAGTAGGGGGTGCCAAAAGCAAGTGAAATGGTGTGGTAATCAGACAAGGTCTTTAATGTGAGTTTTAATGAGTAAAATGTACAAGCCTAACCTAGAACTTTAGCCTAAACCTAACCAATGGTGATCTAAAATGAAATTATAGGTAAACTCAAAACGGACATCCTTACCCTAAACCTAACCGATAGTGTTTTAAAAGCAAAAGTGACATGAAGAGAGAATTTTCTGAAACAACCACATCATTTTGTGTCACCTATGACACTTTAATCAAGTGTCAGCTTGCATGCCTGACTAGGTTTGAACCGTGGTCTTCAGAATTCAAAGTGGAACACTGTTAAAAGTCATAATCAGCCATCGTAATCTTGATTTCACCAGGAAACTGAAGCGACACTTAGAATGCAGCATGTAATAGTCAGTTTGCATGAATGTAGTAATAGTAATGTTCATTTTTAGAGACTAAGTTGTTAATTTGTGTTCCACAAAAAGTCATACGAGTTTGAGACGAGATAGACTGGTGAGTAAATGATGAGAGAATTATCTTTTTTGGGTGAACTATTCCTTTAAAGGTGATGTGTACAATTTCTGCACTACAAGCATAATGCAGCAGAATTACAAAAATAATGACTGTATTTAAACAGGTTTCATGATCTCTCCCCAATTCTGCCATTGGTATGACAAACGGATAGTCCTGCCCAAACCTCACACCATTAGTTGATCTAATGTTGCTCTGTCAGGGTGCTAAAAAAAGTAATGTTTTGATACCTGAAAAAATTAAACTGGATTGTGTGCATCTATCCCTCTCAGCATTTTTCTACATTTCTGCTAAATGTTTTACAAGTTGTTACATAATGCTGTTTAATATCTAACTTTTTTTTTTGACCGACTGCCTCTTTTTCAGACATGTTTGCTCTATGATTGAAGAACAGATAGTGACAGTCGAATGATGCTGTCATTTACATGCCCAAACACACAAACATCCTCATTTGAAACCGTAAAATTGTTCTCCTGTGAGCTTTAATAAATAAGCTGGTCAGCATGCATGGTATAGTGAAAGTGGAAATGCATATTTAACTTCAGAATCTCGCCAAATAGATCATCTATAATAAGTGAGCTGTCGGAGACTTCCACAGCAGAGTTTTATCTGAACTGAAGGGATAGTGAGTGAGTGAGTGAGTGGCCAGGTTTGGGTGGTTTTTGAGGACATTGTTTGTTTTTTTTGGGTTACAAACTGGTCAAGGGTATTATGCTATATATGTGGTTTGTAAGGACATTTCTAGTATACACATAATTTGAATCGCTTAAAGCATACTTAATGTTTTTTTAAAAATGCAGAAAGTTTTTTGTTAGGGTTACGGGACAGAATCTATGGTTCATACAGTATAAAAGTCATTATGTCTATGCAAAGGTGGGTAGAGTAGCCAAAAACTGTACTCAAGTAAAAGTACAATTATTTCAAAAACATAATTACTCAAGTAGAAGTAAAAGTACTAAGATAAATAATTACTTAATTACTTTCTTTTAAAAGAAAGTATCCAATTAAAAGAGTACTCAAGTAGTGCGTAACTCGTTACATTCACAAATGACATAATAGACGTTTAATCCCCTATATTCCATTACATAATACATATTGAACATGTAATACAGAATCATGATTATTATTAATGGAAATTCTGTCATCATTCACCATCATGTTTTTCCAAACCTGTATGACTTTCTTTCTTCCATGCAACACAATAAGGAGATATTAGACAGAATGTTTACATGAGTCACTATTTATTTTCATTGAATGTTTTATATATATTGAAAGTGAATGGTGACTGAGACTGTCAGTCCCTAACATTCTGTCTGACATATTTTGTGTTCCACATAATACAACACCTCACACTGGTTTGGAACAATATGAGGGTAGAGAAATTATAACAGAATATTAAATTATGGCTGAGTGATCACTTTAAGAGGTATTTTACCCAAAAATGAAAATTCTCATCATTTACTCACCTTCATGCCATCCCAGAACACAAATTCAGATTTTTCGAAGAATATTTTAGCTCTGTAGGCCAAAATTTTTATGTTCCAAAAAGCACATAAAGGCAGTATAAATGTCATCCATAAGACTCGAGTGGTTTAATCCATGTCTTCCGAAGTGATATGATAGGAGTGGGTGAGAAACAGATCAATATTTGTAATTTTCCGCTAGACAGCAGGGGGCGATATGCAGAGAAGAATGTGAATCACCAAAAACACAAGAAGAATGTGAAAGTGTTTTTCTGTTTCTCATCCACATTTTAAATCTTCCTCTATTCATCAGCAAACGTATAATGCATAAGCCTATGGCACTAAAATACATTTTGATGGCAATCAATTAAAGTCAAACTATGAGATATTAACATGTTGATTAGTTCAGTTGTGTTTTGCGTTATTAAAAGTTAAATTCTATTTAATGCCTACAGTTAAGATTGTGATTCAATAGATTAGAATGATGATATGATTATTCAAAATATTTAATTGGGGAGAGATATAGATGTATGTACTGATGACGTTTAGATTTTCTCTCCACATATGAATGGATTATCATGTTTTCTGGACACGTCTTTTAGGATTTCACAATAAACCATTAATCGTGGCCATGACCTCCCCACTCGTGTTCTCCATCCCATCATTAATTTTCAATAAATGGCAGTTGATGCAAGAATAAAGAGACAAGACACAAGCATGTAGTTAAGTCAAGCTTCACCGCAAGATTAACTCAATAATAGGGAGCGTGAAAACAAAAACCGAAAGTAACCTTCGCGCTGGAGGTCGAACATTACAAAGTACTGCTAGATATTAAATTAGTATATCATAAATTCCATCTTTCCTTCATGCCAATAGTGTTTAACACTGCTTAACACGTGGTGCATTATTGCACTAAGGTCCATTAACAGGTGTTTTGCCCGTGATGGAGCATTAGTGGAGCGCTCTTGGTACGAGAGAAAACAATGGCGCTCCGATTTTGTAAAAACCCGCTCTTCGCTCCAGGCAAAATCATGCTCTCCTCCCACTTCGCTCTGCTCACATTCTCTGGTTTCACCTACAGAACTGAGAAATTCTTCTAAAAATCTTCATTTAAGTTCAGCAGAAGAAAGTAAGTCATACACATCTGGGGTTGCATAAGGGTGAGCAAATAATGATAATTGTAATTTTGTGCTCTTGTCAGATCTGGATGAATTTGTCAATAAGAAGAGAGGTTTGCAAGCATTTCTAGTAAATATTACAGAGAAAACGTGAAAATGTCCCACAAGGACATTATATATAATGCTGAAATCTAAACCAAAGCAAGATCATGCTTTATTAATGCCTTCTTTTGCTATTTCATAGCTTTTAAAGTCCTGTGTGGATTCTTATTTCAGTGTAGTTACAGTTTTCAATGTCATAAGTATTTAGATCATTAGTTCTGTACAGCAGTACTGCCGTTCTCTAAATACAGAGTACACAGCCTACGTAGGGCACCAACCCTGATCATTGAACACTCGCTGTGTCTGAAACCGCCCTCTATCCACTATATAGTGCACTATTTTGAGTTTACGATATTTTGTAGGAGTGTCTGAATTCTGAGTGACCCACAATGCACTCTAATTTCAAGTGTACATTTCAAGTACACTCGATGATGATTAATTTCCCACAATCCACCATGGGGAAGACGTACAAGCTGGGAGTTTACTGTTTCCTTCTCTCCTGCAATGTTTTATTTCATGGTGAATATAGTAAATTACTTTGACAAATCATTACTGGATTAAAATAACATAATAACATAGAGAGAGAAAACATACAGATACATTTTAAAATGTACTCTTTATTTGATCAAATGCGTTTACTCTTTATATTAACACACAGTATATATTAGAAATGACAAACAGAATGAAGATTTATTTTATTAATATATTATTTAATAAGAATAACTAATAAGGCCTAAGTATTTTAAAATATCAGATGTGACCTTTCTATACCAGCCCCAGAGCTCCGATACTCTCGTCCGAATTCACTCATTTCGTTCACTTACTGCTGAGATATAGTGCACTAACTGCCATTCACTATATAGGAAATAGTGAATGAGTAAACGATTGCGGACACAGCCACTCTCGTTGCGACGATTGCTTTGTGCACATCACACGTGCGCACTCCGTGCACCTCGCTGTGCATGCGCAGAAATGCTGTCTGTTTGCACTCCAGTTGTCGATCACGAGACTGGCAGTGATTTACACTTAACTTGGATGTTTACGTGGATTTATACAGTTAATCCACCTGAAGTAGCTGCGATAGTTTCCACTACCCCCGCGAGGGTGTGGAGTAAATGCATAAATACTGCTTATTACATGCGGGACACTGATATATTGTTGCACTGATTTAAAAATGTACACTTAAAAACTGATGTCATAAGAGCCTGGTTACAGATTCACCCTGAAAATGACCATCTCATTACACAGAAAAGCAAACGTTAGAATTAGAGCCAAATCTTACCTCAGCGTGCTGCCTGAAGTTCGAGCTGTGACTTTAATCTTGAAATATCAGCTTGTCTTGGTGTTAAAAGAAGGCATTGCATGACGAAACTATTCTTTTTTTCACTGTGTAGAGTGAAGAAAGAGTTTCACTTTGAAGAGTTTGATGCTGCTGCACTGACGACTTGAGTGACAGTCTCATCACTAAACTTTTAAACCTACTCTTATAGTAACATTTTCCCCAAAATGTTTCTCAAGTAAATGTAATGGAGTAAATGTAACGCGTTACTACCCACCTCTGTGTCTATGGAGAATCCATAGAATCCATCTATAAGGATAGCTGCACCAGTGTGTGTGTGTGTGTGTGTACAATGTCACATTCTTGACAATGACAATAGTAAACAGTGGATGTTACACAAACATCAGGTTCAGATGTGCATTGTTGCCTTTGTACCTCATTTAGTTTTGGGCAAGCTACTTCTAAAAATAGTTAACTAAGTTACCAATAACTTGTCAGGAAAATGAACAATGCTAAGCTGAATGATACCCTATATAGAGAAAATAACTAGTTACACTGTAAGCTACTAGAACGTTAACTCACTAGCTTTCTATTGTACCTCTGTATACACCGTGTTGGGCAAGCTGTACAAAATTAGCTAGCTAAGCTACCAACTATGCAACTGAAAAATTAGCAAAGTCATGCTAAAAGCCATGCAGTAGAGAAAGTAGCTAGTTACACTACAAGCTGCAAGCTACGAGAATGCTAACCCGATATCTTATTACCTACTAAAAAATGTTAGCTAGCTATGCTACCAACTACTCGACAAAAACAATAGTAAAAGCTAAAGCATGTAATTTCTTTGCCACTAGCGCCACCAAATCGAATTGTAAAAATATATATTTTTTCAAAACAGCTTTCTGAATACACCCCCATTCTGCCATTGGTCAAACAAAGAGTCCCACCCCCAATTTACACCATTGGTTGAATCATTGTTATTGTCTTATGAGATGGGTTGCTTAAACCAAACAGCAGAATTTATATAGTGAAAACTTTATATTTAACTTTGCAACCAAATTTAGACATAAAGGGATGTCTTTTTATAGACATCTTTTCAATGACCTGAAATAGACTGCTTTTCACCTTTCACTTTTCAACCAAATATCAGCGTTGTTGAGACGTCAGGCAAAGTTATCTTTTCAACGAGTTTTTGCAGGATGGGACATGCCTGTTTCTCTCCATCAGAGAAGAGCTGCACTTCAAAGACTAACCCTACAGCATCTCTGCAAAAGGGCTGCTAATATTTATAGATTCTTACACACACACACACAGACAGACACACACAGTACTAAGTACTGCATGCAAAAATCAGCTTGCTCCTAAATAAAAAAAGCCTTTTCTTGCTAGCCAACCGTAGTACACACAGCTTCCTCAATCACAAAAGTATTTATACTCACACACACACACACCATGTTTCAAACACCTCTGAATCACTAAACACGTTGTCACCTTGAAGTTTGTACGCAGACTATGACTCAGTCATCCAAAAATAGCCCATACTCTACAGATGTTACACCCTGCTCTATTTTTACCTATTCAGTGAATAACTAGATCACTCCACAGAGTTTAGAACAACCATGTAAAGGACAAAGTGCCTAAAATGGGTTATCTTGACAAATGAGAGGAGGTTGAGATTTTGTGTGAAACGAGTCAGAGCCCCTCATCCCCACCCCATTTTTTATTTAATTTGTCTTAATGCAACATGTTACAAACATTTACAAACTTGGCATCCACACTACCATAATGAAACAAAACAAAAAAATACAATACCAAATAGTACAAGTAAAATGTAATTAGTATTAGGGCTGACAATTAAACGCATTAATTTAGTGCGATTTAATTATATTAAAAAATGATTAACACAATTAATCATTCTCCCTGACCTATATTTTCCATAATAAAAGTGTTTATATTTTCCTTCTTTTGGAGCAATTCAAGCTTGAAGTAGCCTACATGTAAAACCTCACATTAACACTTCTCTGGGACATTTTTGTTTATTATTAGTTATCGATCTAGTCAGGGTTCCCGCTCTTTTCAAGGCACAATTTTCCAGGACATATCCAGGATATTTTATGAGCCCAACAAGTGTAATATTTAAGCAAAAACACTTACGTCATTTTAAATCATGCTTTTATTTTGGCGTTTCTGTGTGTTTTTGACAGTAGTTTCTCACCTCCAGATAAGCAGTTCGCTACATGGCCCAGTGTGACTATTAATCCAGTAAAGCTGTGATTTAAATGAATACATAGTCTGCATGTGCTACACACTTCAGAGTGATCTGCTCTCTGTCATCTCACACACACAAGAGCTTGCCTAGTGATCATGATGAGGTGTTTTCAGAGTACAAGTGGCCAGCTTTACACATTCTTTTGAAATGTGCATCACTTGCAGATTATATATTTATTTAATTAAATCACAAACTTTTGCAGTTTAATTATCACACTAGGATATATCACAATTTTAATTTCATTAATTGTGCATTCTAACTTAATTTTGTTTTGTGTTTCATAGCTAATGCCATTTTTAGGATTAGATTCCATGATTCGGTCCATGTTTTGCACATACTACATGTGGTAACCGCGGTATAAGCAGACTCTCATCACTGAATTATTGAACATTAGGTCTTGAGGTCTGAAGGACAAATCAAAATGCTACCATCTCAGGGTGTGAATTTGTTTTTCAAAAAATCTGTGGTTTTACCATCAAATGTTTTTGTGGTTAACATAACAGCAATGTTGAAATGAAAATAATCATATTTTGTACTATAGCAGTACTTAAACTATTTAGTCAGAGCAAAGCACAGATGACAGCAGATGAGCAGAAAAAGGGATTCATTGCAGTTAACCATTGATGTTGTCTCCATCATTAACATGTTTTTGTGCATGTAACAAAAACCTTGCTAGCAACACACTCAAACAGTTCTATTATACAGGTTACAAATCAGAAAGGGTAAAGAAATTCCTCCCTACCTGGTAGGATGAATTTGACTGGGTGTTGTTTGAAGCCTGGTTTATATTTGAAGCGCCAGCTGGTTCGTGAGGTAAGGCACACAGAGAGGATGTCATATTGGCTGTCGGCTAGCCTTTGCAAGGCTCCGTTTTATGCAGTTCAACCATTGTGCACATCAAATATAAATGCCTCGGGCCAGAGAGAGATGCAGGATGCATTGCTATATGCTAGCTATATGCATTTGACTTCTTTCCATGATCTGGCCACATCATATCTGTTGGCAGCTACCACATCACTGTATGGTTTGGTGCTGATTTAAGTAGAAGTTTTATTATGCATTGTTTGTATTGAATATACCTTTATTTTGGGAGCTTCTCAGCAAATGTGAATATTTGCGATTCACTCTATTAATTAAATGACATTTAATCCATTAAGTTAAAAAATTATTGACAGCACTAATTAAATATTATTTGTTGAAGTGTTAGAGATTACCCATGTTCTTGCTCTTCTTTATTTGTATTTTAATTTACAAAAAAATTTCCAAATATTTTACATTTTGACCAACACACTCATCACAATACCTTTTGCCTGCACCCTCAATACATCACACTTGATCCATTGCCCTACCCTGTGCCCTGATGCATTGTGACATCTTTGAAGTCAGTGATGTGAAATGCAATTGCATCTTGTGTCATGTGACTGAACTCAACATTCTTACATTTGGATGCATATTGTTGAATGAGATGCGATTGTCTCACAGAAAGGAAGATTTTCAGTAATTAAAACCTTAAGTTTGACTCTCCACACAGAGCTATTGTATGGTTTATGTTTGGAATACATTTATAGTGCTTTTTTATTATTCATTTTATGGAATAAATTATTTTGAATGTACTTTTATATTGTTGAGAAGTGGTTAGGTTTAGGGGTGTAATTGGGATAGTTGATCTAAAATATTGATAATGTAGTAAAATGTTACTACATATTTATAAAATATTTCTAAGTATAATAACATAGTGTGTGTGTATATATATATATATATATATATATATATATATATATATATATATATATATATAATTATTTTTAAACAAAATAATAGAAAACAATTTCAAGCTGATCAAGTCGCTTCAATGACACCTCGCTTTTGAGACTGCCCCGTAATCACTTCTGAAAATGTATTTATAAATATTATAAAAAGTGGGGGTGATTTGATTAATCTAAATTTGTGGAAAATATTTTGTCAATATAATATTAATATAAAAATAATTCCAGAAAATGAAAGTCAGAGCTACTAGTTTAACTCACACTATTTTCTATGACATTAGCTGCTGAGAAATCTACAGACCCAGAGAAAAGATGCTCATTGGCCCAGACAGCCATTTATCAATTTTACTACCATACATTATCATATCATCTTTCCATAAATTGCAATAGTGCAGTTATAAAGTGTTAATTTACATCTTATTATGGTGTAATAAATGGATGTGTGGCTGTGTGATGGATTTAGACGTCTACACTTTATCTATCGACCCATAAATCTCTCTCTTTTACAATCATAAAGTGAGATGTCTCTACAGATATCAATCATTTGGGTACATCAGCACACAGGTTTGAAGGTTGTCATCTGACAGCAAAATGTATTGTCTGCCAGAACCATCATAAATCACAAAGCTACACCTGTAAGCATATGCTAATTGTGTTTGTATCTCATGGGCTACGTGTGTGTGTGTGTGTGTGTGTGTGTGTGTGTGTGTGTGTGTGTGTACAGGTAAAGGCCTGACTTTGATTTCCCTTTAGGCAACATGCTCCCTCCTCTGGTAAAATGTATTGACTGTTAAGACAAGAAGCAAAGTGAAAGGAAAGAATGAATGTCTGGTCCTTTGAAACTTTCCTAAAATGCCATTGATTTTGAAATGTGCAACTTTCAGGCCTGTAAAGTGCATGAAATATTGATGCTTAAATTTAGCTGCACATAAAGCAATACAGAGTATACCAATAAACAAGTCTGAGGTACAGAGCTGCAAGATGGAGTCATTTCCTACCCTTCATTTGAATTCAGTTTTCCCCTCTACATCACCACACTCCCCTCCTGTGCTGTCTGTCTGTCATGTCTGTCTGTCTGTCAAAAATACACACAAACAAGCACACATATATGCATTTCTATGAGTTCATAAATGCACTTGAGCCTCCATGAAATCAACATCTTTCTACAAATCATTTATGTACTATTTACATTCTGAAAGACCAAACAAATGTGTACGGAATCAGATTGCACAGTAATTGTTGTTCTTGAAATATTTTTCATAAAATTACTCTTGACACATCCTTCGACACATCCAATTCTTAAAACTGCTTTAAAGGATGCAATAGTGATTTTCCTACTTTTTCAGTTCAGTACAGAAACATATTATTGATTTATAAATCTATCTTAAGACAAAAGATGAATGTTCTGCTCTTAAAATGAAAGGCAGTTTGAAATTGATCTCTGCTGGTCTGGATAAGAAGTCACATAAAACACGTAACTGGCAAAGTGTAGGTGTGTGAATCATTAATAGCCAATAAATAATTACATTATTTAGAAATAGACATACAAAATGATATTGCTCTAAACATATTTTAGACAGGATAAATACAGCATCATTTACAGAATTGTATATGTGCTATGTTAATAACTTATTGATTTTTGATTCTGAGGAGCACATGACCATATGTGTGGCCATAGCCTCATGTTAAATATACCTGTGAACTCTGGTTGTCCTTAAAAAGACATTGTCTGTAGACTAATATTTATGCAGTCAAGTCTGGCCTTATGGTTTTTAAATGTTTGAAACTTTAACGAGTTGCTAATGGCATAATGGCTTAGGGTCTTTCTTTAACACAGAGGTTGCAGGTTCAGTCCCAGATTGTGATGGCAGTGTAATAACAGTTTATAACCAACCAAACATAAATACATTATGTCGAACAGAGCTTAACCAAAAATCTTCTGTCATTTACTTTTAAGTTTACAATTCAAAATTCTGTCATTTTATTGTTTCTCTATGTCAGAAACAACACTGTAAATGATACTAATATATTTTACTTTACAATGAGATGGTAGTTCACAATGGGTAGTCTTAAGAATTAATAAAATTTCATTGTGAGTCATCCATGATTAGTTTTTTTAATCTTAACATATATGTTTTGCCAAGTGCAGGACATTATAATCATATATATAGACTATACCTAAAAAAGGCCTAAATAATAAATACTCTTATGCTCTATATTTCATTTAAATTAGTAAATATATTCAATTAAATGTAATAATTATTGTGTCAGGTACAAAGACTATATATGCAATGTATTAGTGTTGCCATAGCCCAAGGAGGGCACTCAGACATGTCATGTTCAGGGGCGTGCCAATGTTGATTTAGGTGGTTGTATCCCTGTATAAAATTATTTGGTAAATTGAAAATAAGGAATGGGAGAAAAAAACATTTCCATTTATATGGAAACTTTATAATAAAGCAGAAATTTTACGACATAGTCCATCAAAGTGACGGATAACCAAATTAATGTATGTTATATAATCATGCATATTTCAAAAAAATTGTACTCTAATTTTTTTAATTTATTTTTTTGGTTGCCACCAAAAATACATTGGGATCTGATGCACAGAAGGAAGATTTAATAATAAATAAGCCAACTCTAATGTTCTCCAGAGCATTGCATCTTGCAACATTTAGTTTTCTCTGGTGCACTGCACAACACCGGCATGATTGTAATTAAATCAGGTGAGGGGTTAGAGTTTTGTTGGGTTTTGCTCGGGTGGTGATTGGTCTGCATGCAGTTTTGCCAACGATTAAAATGACAGTAGGAACTGGGAGGTTTCAGAGGGCACACACTGTGATATGTCTATCTCAAAATGACGCTGACTGCACTGACATGTGTTCGAACATTTAAAGTGCCTCAGATGAATTCACTGATTCAGACACTGGTTCATCCCAGACCTCACTGGTAAATATTCACTATACTGTATATGGATGACCTCAGCTGATCTGTCCTGTTCACAGTTGCTAGGCTTGGGTGAGTCAGCACTCTTGGGAGGCTGCAGCTATTTCAGGCAGTAGACTGGAACCAAACTGCCTGATGCTTACATGGAAATTGAGCTCACCTTGGTTATTATTGCATGTTTTTTGAAGTGTGTATGAGTTGACAGAGAGTGAGGAGGGTGCTTATGCATATAAAATGTTGACGAGGGTTAAATAGAGTTTTTGATCATTGGCAGAATTTAGTAGATACCTCTTAGCATAATTTTCAGCTTCATTTGGCCTTTTCAATGTTTTCTCTGCTATTAAAAGTAAGCCAGTGCATTAGCCAATGGGATCATCCTCTGTTTTAAACAGCCAACCAGTAACTGCACTACAAGAGCTAATGAGAGTCTCCAATTAAGTACATGTTGACATCACATCAAAGAGCCAGGCAACCTGATTAGTTAGGTTGTATCCATGAAAAACAAGTTCTCACAACCATTTTCCCTGAAATTTTTTTTTATGATTTGCATTTACATATATTCTCAATGGCACTTCCTGCTGGTCAGCAGGATAACTTGTTTTTTAGATGCTGGTGTCCCTTCCAGGCTTCTTAACAAGACTAACCAGCAAGATGAAATAGCGTTACATGTCTTTATCTTAACAGACAAGATTTGCTGTTCACCATATAGGCTGCACTGGTCCACACCAGCACTAACTAGTATAAACCAGTCTGGACCAGCATAGTCATGTAGAGTCAAGTCATGTACATTTTATTTGTATAATGCCTTTCACAACACACATCGTATCAAAGCAGCTTTACAGAAGATCAGGCATTAACAGCCGATAAAACTGCAACGTCTATGTCAATGAATCATCATTGTGTAATTAGATAATAATTGTATTAGTTACCTCAGTGAGCAAGCTGAAGGCGACTGTGTCAAGGAACACAAAACTAAATAAGATGTTGATTAATGGAGAAAAATAACCTTAATGGAGAAACAAGACTCACTGTGGGGGCCAGTTCCCCTCTGGCTAACATCATGAATATAATGTAAATATTACTTATCTATAGTTAAATTCATGGTTTACAATGACTAAACTAAGTAATTGTTAAGGGTCATTGTTTAAACATCGATTTTGTTTGAACTGTAAGATTAATGACCAAAGTCTTTGAAGTCCATCCTGGATTAACTGCAGAAGTTCACATAGATGCAATTGTCCTTGATAATTGGCTGATGAAGGTTTTTGTTGGCAATTGTTAGTCTATGTATTCCATTTCAAGATCATAGTCCATCTATAGACCGAGGTGATGCAGGCAGAGATCAGGAATGTGAAACGCAGTTCAACCTGGCCGGTAATTTCGGTGAGGTTCGGTGTGGTCCATTATAATTCCAAGGTTCAGACAATGGCATATGAAGTATCCCATGTCTTATGGTTGGAGTTGGCATCAGTTCATCCTCTGAAGTCAATCATAATAGACTCAAGTGATGTTTGACTGGCACCGGCTGCATTTAGTCATCATCATTCAGCGACACGTAGCAGTGGAGTCCAACACGAAGCAGGAATGGTGCTGGATTCAGCCGGTTCTGGTGACCTCAGGATAGGAGTCCCGAGGTTGAGACAGGGAAACAAATAAAATAATAAGCATAGATGCCATTGAATTTATTGCAGCGATATAAATCATGATCAATGTTTCTGGTTCCGGCAGACTAAACTAAAGCAGCCTAATTGTAAGTTGAAGGATAAATTAGGTGTATGTCTGGCTAAATAGATGCGTCTTTAGTCTAGACTTAAACTGAGGGAGTGTGTCTGCATCTCGAACACAGTTAGGGAGACCATTCCATAGTTTAGGAGCCAAATATGAAAAGGATCTACCTCCTTTTGTGGATTTTGATATTCTAGGAACTATTAACAGGCCAGAATTTTGTGATCGTAATGAACGTGATGGAATATAGCATGGTAGAGTGTCACTTAAGTACTGTGGAGCTAGACCATTCAAAGCTTTGTACGCAGTTAACAGAATGTTAAAATGATGATAAAATGGGGCTAATATGATCATATTTCTTGGTTCACGTTAGCACACTGGCTGCTGCATTTTGAACCAATTGAAGTTTAAAATTGCATAATTCCAATTTTATTTCTGATTATTTCAATATTATCTGTAAAGAAATTCATGAAGTCATTACTACTGTGCTGCGACGTCTGGTTCTGGTTCTGTTGAGGCTTTATTCCTAACCAATTTAGCCACAGTACTGAATAAACATCTAGGATTGTTGTGGTTATTTTCTATGAGTTTACTAAAATATGTGCCTGTCTGTAGCTAGAGACACTATCCTTCCATGCACCACGAAATACTTCTAATTTTGTATGTTTCAACATGCGCTCATTTTTACTAGCTTGAGAGCATGAGTGTGATCATTGTACCATGGTGCAGGGCTTATTTCTTTATTTTCTTTAATCGAAGTGGGGCAACAATATCAAGAGTGCTAGAGAAGACTGCATTTATATTTTTTGTTATTTCATCGACTTCTTCTGGGCTTTGGGGTTTATTGAGTGTATGAGATAGATCTGGAAGATTATTAGTGAAGCTATCTTTAGTGGTCGAAAGAATAGTTCTACCTGAATGATAGCGTGGTGTAGATTGAGTAACATTAGCTGATTACAGCATACAAGAGATGAGGTAATGATCCGAGATGTCATCGCTCTGCTGCAGAATTTCTATATTATCAACTCCATATGACAGAAATAAATCTAGCATATGATTATAGCGAAGAGTTGGTCCTATTACATTTTGTCTGACTCCAAGAGAGTTGAGAATATCGATAAATGCTAATCCCAATGTATCATTTTCATTATCTATGTGAATGTTGAAGTCACCAACAATTAAAGCTCTACAGTAAATACAAGATCTGATAAAAAATGAGCAAATTCACCAAGGAAACCAAAATAAGGCCAAGGTGATCTATACATTGTAGCAAGGACAAAAGAAGACAGAGGTTTTTTATTTATATCTGACGGTGTCACATTAAGCATTATTAGTTCAAAAGACTTACATTTATATCCTGTCCTCTGAGTAACACCAAAAACTTCACTGAAATTTTAGCAAGACTTCCTCCTCTACCCTTCAGACGAGGCTCATGTTTATAACAATAACCAGGGGGAGTAGATTCATTTGAACAAATATATTCATCCGGTTTAAGCCATGTTTCAAACAGTCAAACAGAGCGCATCCAGTCTATGATCTGTAATCATTTAATTTACAATTAGTGCTTTGGTAGAATGAGATCTAATGTTTAGTAGCCCTATTTTTATATGATTTGTATTTTTAATTTGTTTGTTTTGTTCAAGTTTGAACTTAATCAAATTTTTTCTAAATTATTTAGTGAAGGTATTGTGTTTGGTAGTTCAGGGAACAGACACAGTCTCTGAGATATCTAGGTGATACGGTCTCTATGTGTTGTAGTTTATGTGACGTCTCATGGCAGCTAGCAGACGTTCGGATTAACCAGTTTGTCTGCTTCCTGACCTGGGCCCCAGTTAGTCAAATGAGCCAAATTACTAGAGAGGAGAGCATTCAGGTTCTACCTTCCCTGAAGGGATGGAGTCCGTCTCTCTTTAGCAGGTCAGGTCTACCCCAAAAACTTTTCCAATTGTCTATAAATCCTATTTTATTCTTCAGACACCACTCAGACATCCAGCCATTCAGTGACACTAATCTACTATAAACCTCGTCACCACTATGAGCAGGGAGGGGACCAGAGCATATTACAGTGTCTGACATCGTTTTTGCAAATTCGCACACCTCTTTAACATTTATCTTTATCATAGTCTCAGCCGAAGACAGCACACCCACAGACTGTCCACAGTCCATTCACTAATCTTTTTATGCATATTAGACACACAAATGGCAATTCAACTTTGTTTTCTTATATATGTGAAATAAGTATTTATTATGATTAGACCACATTACTGTTTGGATATTTATTGGTGTTTACTTACTGTTTGTAGGTTCTGCCTTGCCTTTATTTGATTTTTATTTACCGGTATTTATTTTTCAGACAGTATTTTCTTGTGTAATTGTGTGATGCAATGTAGCCCAGATGTTATGCCTCAAGTTAAAAGTCTAGTTTTGCATGATTAGGACATACATGGAAAGCCAAAAAGGTTTCAATTAGTTTCATATAGTTTATTTGTGGTGTCATGAAAAACATAGAAATGTTTGTAGAATGGAAAAGTTTTGCAAATTGTAGGTTTCTAAATATTTTATAGATTTTTTGGTTTGCAGTGTAGTGTTTGAGTGTTTTCTTCTTTATTTGACAGTTTAATCAAGGTTGTTGTTTTTTAAGTGTCTTTAGCCAGCAAAAGCGTGCAATCATTAAAATGGCCTTGCTGTTGTATTTCCATCTTAACCATTTTGGTTAAGAGCTTTGTGTTTTGAACATGGCATCTCGTTTTGGCTTGTCCAAGTTTATTGCCCATCACGGTCATGTCCAATATTGTCACATGACCGTATGAGGTGGCGATATTGGAAGATATCATATAACTTAATATGAAAAGGTATGACTTTTATTCCCATAGAGACTGACAATCAACAAACTGAATTTCAAATTCAATACAGGCATCAAATGTTTGGCTTCAAGTTTTAACCTAGGAAAAATCATTAGAACATAGTTAGTTGGTTCATATATTTTTCCCTGTGGGAGTCAAAGTCGTACAAGCCAACACGTACATTTTCTACATATCATACTATTATTACGACAAGAAACCAGCTACCATGTTCCAAAAACCAGCTACCACCTAAAGATTGTTTTAGCAGGATTTTCAAGCAGGGATGTTTATATTGTTATCTAATTTCTTATTCTGATAGTGTTGGGAAAATCAATGAAACAACTAGTGCAATGTCACAACATCAAATAAAGGAGGTTATCATAGAGAACTAAGAAAATTCTTGTTTTACAATTTTGTCATCAATTTACATTTGTACTCACCAACACTTCCTCATACAAGCCAAGTGAGATGGGAAGCCAACATTGACGTGTAAACATGTCATTAGTGCCCTGTGTGGCTCGGTCTGCTAGTTGTGTCAAACTGGACAGCGCAAAGGTGTGTGTGTTTATGTGGGTGTGTGTGATGCAGCTGGGTTATAATGGAAGCTGACGGTCTGGCAGGATAGTCTTGACCCAGCTCAGCTCCTTGCAAACTGTGTAAGTTTTTATCCAATCTCTGAAGGAGCACTTCCAGAATTGTCAGCTAAAGTATGATGTAAAAATGACAGGTAGTTGATTCTGTCTTCAACTCTGATTACTGGAAATAATAATAAGTTAGTATGACAGACAGTTTTACTGACACATACTCATGAAAACAAATGAGAAGACACATGAGTATCAAAGGTCTAGCACCTAGCATGTGATTTCGGTATTATTTGGTATTCATAAGAAAACTGAAAACTATTACATACAATTAAAAAGGTATATACAGCTTCTAAAATGGGAAGCCTTTTACTGAACATACTGTAAGTACCAATTTTACAAATCCTCTTTCCTCTTTCTAAAGACCGGTCTGAAGTGGAATTGCGGGATCTTTTGTGAAGGTAAACAAGTTTAATATTTAGACACAAAAATGACATAGACTTTCGTTTATCAGTAATTGGTGAAGAACCTTTGTCTGGGACATTTGTAATGGCATTTTTTTATATAAATGAAATTCAGTTGGGACTTTTTGTGCATTTTTTGTAATAATATTTTAGAATGCGGTCCATATGCTGATATTGTACTGAATATTCACATAACAAAATTATATGTTTTAGAACAACACTTAGTTGAAGCATAATGTAGCAATATCTGTGTAAGTAATAACGTGATTTTGCCTGGGTGTTTGTTAATTCTACAGTCCTGTTTACTTTCAAACACACACTAATAGTATTCCCACTCTAACAGTGTTTCTCTATAAATATCGAAATTTTTCAGACGATATTCCAAAGTTAGTATGTCTTAGTTCAAAGTTAAAAGAAAATAATCGAATGCAGGCTTGGATTTAAGTGCTTCTTGTCTTTAAAGATCTTTCAGTTCTTCTGCGTATGAACAGGAATGGAGGAGATGAAAGAAAAGAGGAGAGAGAAGTAGTTAGCTTTGAATAACATGTCAGAGCAAACATTAGTGCAAGAATTGTATCTGCGTGTCCATTTACTCTTTAAAGAGGAACTTTGTCTGCTTTTAAAAATGAGATGCAGTATGCGCACTGCTGCCCACTGTGAACTGGCACTGTGGTGGAGCAATTAAGAGAGCTCTAATGACTTTTAATGAGTCTAACAAGGTATAACAAAGGCCAAGGTTTGGGCTCCTGCTGCAGAGCTTGTTAAAACAGGCCTGTGTGGACAGTCAAGGAGTCAGCTAATGAGCGAACACAATAATCAGTTAATCAACCAGCAAAAACTCTAGATGGCTTAGAGATGTAGAGAACACTACTAGAGAGAAAGTCTGAATATAGGTCTCCCAATAGACAGAGTCTCTGTTCCTAAACCTAGTGAGCTGCCTATATAAGAATTAGAATCAGAATCAGAATGAGCTTTATTGCCTTGTACTGTATGCTTACACATACAAGGAATTTGTCTTGGTGACAAAAGCTGCCAGTGCACAAACAACACAACTATAAGACTATATTATATATTATAATGATTATAATAAAAAAACAGAATAAAATTAAAAAGTGAATAGAAAATATAAGTATATAAAGAAATACACAATAAGACAAGAAAACATATACGTATGTACAAATACAAATCTGTTAGTGCAAGGGAATGTAATGGCAGAAGAGGTAGGATATGTTGGATAAATATAAGCTGTGTATTGATTTTGTCCAACCCCTTTCCTCACTCTGGAAGTGTGCAGTTCTTGAAGGGGGGGGCAGGGGACAACCAATAATCCGCTCAGCAGTCAAAACTGTCCTTTGTAGTCTTCTGATGTCCGATTTCGTAGCTAAACCAAACCAGACCGATTTTGAAGTGCAGAGGACAGACTCAATGACTGTTGAGTAGAACTGTATCATCAGCGCCTGTGGCAGCTTGAACTTCCTCAACTGCCAAAGGATATACAACCTCTGCTGGATCTTTTTCACCAATGCGGGTCTCCCACTTCAGGTCTGTGTTGTACTTCATGTATGTTATATATTTCGTTCCTACTACTTTCCTATTCTTTCCATATTTACTAATTTCTTTCAATTCATTTTAGATATTCATTTTTATTTATTACTAGAGCCCTGGAACCTGAATGACTCCACTGCTGCCACAGTGCTGTTCAGAATGGTGAGTGGGGTCAATGTTGGGAGTTCCTCCAAAAGTCCACTATTATCTCCACTGTTTTGAGCATGTTCAGCTCCAGGTTGTTTTTACTGCACCAGAAAGACAGCTGTTCAATCTACATTCTGCATGCTGACTCATTGTCATCCTGGATGAGGCCGATGACAGTAGTGTTGTTTGTAATCTTCAGGATCTTCACAGAGGGGTCCTTGGCGGTGCAGTCATTTGTGTACAGGGAGAAGAGTAGTGGGGAGAGCACACATCCCTGGGGGGCACCAGTGCCGATCGTACATGTGCTTAATGTGAATTTCCCCAGTCTCACTAACTGCTGCTTATCTGTCAGAAAGCTGGTGATCAACTGACAGATAGAGGTGGGAACAGAGAGTTGGTTTAATATAGTCCGGAGAATAGCTGGGATGATGGTGTATAGAAAGCTGAACTGAAGTTCACAAAAAGAATCCTAGCATATGTCCCTGGTCTGTCCAGATGTTGCAGGATATGATTCAATCCCATGTTGACTGCATCATTGACAGACCTGTTCGCTCTAAACAAATTGAAGGGGATCAAGAAAGGGTCCAGTGATGTTCTTCAGGTGGGCCAACACCAGTCTCTCAAATGACTTCATGACCACAGATGGCAGAGCGACAGGTCTGTAGTCATTAAGTCCTGTGATTTAGTTTTTTGTTTTTGGGGACAGGGATGATGGTGGAGTTTGTGAAGCAGCAGGGAACTTCACAATGCTCCAGTGATCTGTTGAAGATCTGTGTGAAAATGGGGCCAGCTGGTCAGTACAAGATTTTAGCCAAGTGGTTGAAATCACTGTTTGTGCTTTTTTGTTTCTGAAAGACCCGGCACACATCCTCTTCACAGGTCTTCAGTGCAGGTTGAGTAGCAGGAAGGGGGAGGAGGGTGGTTGCAGGAGGTGTTGATGTTTGTGTGAGGTGAAGGTGTGGTATGTGAGACTGTGCTACAGTAAAACACATTCAGATTGTCAGCCAGTTGTTGATTCCCTACAGTGTTGGGGGATGGAGACTTGTAGTCAGTAATGACTTTCAGGCCTCTCCACACTGATGCAGGATCGTTAGCTGAAAACGTGTTTTTCAGTTTCTCAGAGTAGCTTCTCTTTTGTCAGTGTATTTCTGGCCTGATTGTACAAGATTTTATCCCCACTTCTGTAAGCATCCCCTTTGTCCTGAAAAGCTGCCTGAGTTTTGCTGTAAACCATGGTTTGTCATTGTTGAACATTAAATAAGTCCTAGTAGGAATGCACATATCCTCACAGAAACTGATATATGATCCGTGAGCTCATCCAGATTGGTGTATGCAGCTTCAAAAACACTCCAATCAGTGCAAAGCCGGCTTCTAGTTCCATCTCTGCTTCATTTTTCCATCTCTATACAGTCCTTACAACAGGTTTAGCTGATTTAAGCCTTTAAAGGTGCTGTTAAATCTGCCTTTAGGTTAGAAAATGAACTAGACAGTGATCAGATAGTCCCAAATCTGCTCTAGGGACAGAGCGATATGCATATGATATTTCTGTATGTAATGTGCTGTCTGTATTTTGGCAGCTCACGGGTGAGGTTGGCTTTGTTAAAGTCACTGAGAATAATAATAGAGTCTGGGTATTGTTGCTCCGTGTCTGTGATTTGATCAGCCAGCTGTTGCAGCACTGCGATCACACACACTTGTAGAGGAATATGAAACACTCGCCAGAATAAACGAGTAAAACTCCTGTGGCGAGTAGAAAGGCTTACAGTTGATAAAGAGCTCTTCCAAATTAGGACAGCACATCTTCTTTAACATTGTTACATCTGTACAATAACTTTCATTGATGTTTCACCATGTTTCAACCCTTCTCGTTTTCCCTATTTTCTCTTCAATGTGATCTGTTCTGAACAGCTGGAAGCCCGGCAGATGTAACGTGCTGTCCATTATGGCTTCACTCAGCCAGGTTTCTGTGAAGCACAAGTTTGAAAAGTCCTTGTTTGTATGGGTGAGGAGATGTGTTTTGTTAGGAAGAGAGCAGAGATTCGAATGAATACTCGGCAGCACTGTTTGAAAGCCATGCTAACGGAGCTTGACCAGCAGCATTTTATGGCAGTGGTTTTCAAGTCCAGTCCTGGGACCCCACAGCACTGCATATTATGGATGTCTCCCTTATAATATTTGTTATTAGGGAGGAATATATTAAGATTTGTGTCAGCTACTGTATGTAATTGTATGCTTATTTGAGTATTGCATCATTAGCTTAGAAACATGCTGACACCAACCTCAATTGAAATCATTTGATTTGTCTAAGCAGAGTTTTTCAAATCAGTCACTTATGAGGTTCCATTGCAAATAGGATACTGCAATTTATTAATCTTAATTATCATCATAATTCAAACAAATATTCTTTTTATCCATGATTTCATGTGATTTTTTTTAACTTTCTTTTTCAGAGGAGAATACACGTTTACATGCATGTTTTTACACCAATTATGCTTAATAAGCTGACAATATGTGTGGTATTGTAAACACATTGAATGGCTTTCCTTTATCGGTGCAAGGTCATAAACCACTTAAGATTAACCAAATGGCATGGGTAGATTTTTGCCCATAACCCTGATTTCAAGTTGTATGTAAACACCTTTACTAGCCTTTTCAGCTGCTTATCTAATGAACAAAATTTATGTGCACATATCTCTTTGGGGTTTGACGTCAAAAGCAGAAAATCAACTCATGTAAACATTGTTTTGGGATATTTTAAATAAGATGATTTAGGGAGTTAACAGTGTATTGGTTTGCATGGAAATGGGTTTAACATCTGTCAGATAAAACACATGCAGTGCAGACAAAGTAACACAGTATCCCACTAGAACAGGGGTTTCCAACAAGTGTGCACCCCCTTCTTATCTTTGGCAGCAGTCTAGCACACCTGCCTCAACTATCAATGGTAACTAGTAAACAACAGAAATTAATAATGACTACGCAGCTCAATTAAATATAATAATAATAATAATAATAATAATAATAATAATAATAACAAAAAATAATAAAATAAAATAAAATCCTGAATTTTGCATCTCAGCTCAAAAAGTTGGCTATGCAAAGAGTGGTGCAGGTAATACAATATAAATTACAATATTGTTTGTTTGTATTGGAATATAATTTTCACAAACTTTCTTATCTTAGAGTCAACTGAGAAGGTCTTATATAATTTAATAATTGAGCAAGAAATAGTGATAAAAGGACAAGAAATAATTTTAGGGAATTCTTTTGAGATTTTTAATTATAATGGCCAAATTGTCTTGGCTATAAAAAAGTTCCACTCTGTTGTCCTGTAAATATCCTAATTTAGTCAAGTCAAGTCAAGTGGTTTTTACTGTCGTTTCAACCATATACAGTTAGTACGGTACACAGCAAAACGAGACAACGTTCCTCCAGGACCATGGTGCTACATAAAAACAACAAAGGACCAACATAGGACCACATGAGACTACACAACGAAATAAAATACCTATATAAACTACCTATATAAAGTGCACGTGCAAACATGTGCAAAAAGTACGGGACAGTACAACAAATTACTGACAATGAACAGGACAATAGACAGTGCAGCGCTGACCAGTACTCAGTAGTGCAAAAAGATGACAGTTTCTAAAAATGTAAACATAACATACTATGAGATAATGTTCTATGCACATAGCAGTTATTGAGGTAGCAGACAGTTATAAAGTGACAGTAATTAAAGTACAACTCAGGACACGTGTGTGTCAAACCAGTCTCTGTGTATTGAGAAGTCTGATGGCTTGGGGGAAGAAGCTGTTACACAGTCTGGCCGTGAGGGCCCGAATGCTTCGGTACCTCTTGCCAGACGGGAGGAGGGTAAAGAGTTTGTGTGAGGGGTGTGTGGGGTCGTCCACAATGCTGGTTGCTTTGCGGATACAGTGTTTTTTGTAAATGTCTTTGATGGAGGGAAGAGAGCCCCAATGATCTTCTCAGCTGTCCTCACTATCCTCTGCAGGGCTTTGCGGTCCGAAACGGTGCAAGTCCCAAACCAGGCAGTGATGCAGCTGCTCAGGATGCTCTCAATAGTCCCTCTATAGAATGTAGTGAGGATGGGGGTTGGGAGATGTGCTTTCCTCAGCCTTCGAAGAAAGTAGAGACGCTGCTGGGCTTTCTTGGTGATAGAGCTGGTGTTGAGGGACCAGGTGAGGTTCTCCGCCAGGTGAACACCAAGAAATTTGGTGCTCTTGACGATCTCCACAGAGGAGCCGTCGATGTTCAGCGGAGTGTGTTCACCTTGTGCTCTCCTAAAGTCAACAACCATCTCTTTTGTTTTGTCGACATTCAGGGACAGGTTGTTGGCTCTACACCAGTTCGTCAGCCGCTGCACCTCCTCTCTGTATGCTGACTCGTTGTTCTTGCTGATGAGACCCACCACGGTCATGTCATCGGCGAACTTGATGATGTGATTCGAGCTGTGCATTGCTGCACAGTCGTGAGTCAGCAGAGTGAACAGCAGTGGACTGAGCACACAGCCCTGGGGGCCCCAGTGCTCAGTGTGGTGGTGGTGGAGATGCTGTTCCCGATCCGGACTGACTGAGGTCTCCCAGTCAGGAAGTCCAGGATCCAGTTGCAGAGGGAGGTGTCCAGGCCCAGCAGGTTCAGCTTTCCAATCAGGTGCTGGGGAATGATTGTGTTGAATGCTGAGCTGAAGTCTATGAACAGCATTCGAACGTATGAGTCCTTATTGTCTAGGTGGGTGAGGGCCAGATGGAGGGTTGTGGTGATGGCATCGTCCGTTGAACGGTTTGAACGATCACGCAAACTGCAGTGGGTCTAGTGAGGGGGCAGCTGGGTCTTAATCTGCCTCATGACGAGCCTCTCGAAGCACTTCATGATGATGGGTGTAAGTGCGACGGGACGGTAGTCGTTGAGGCAGGACACTGAAGACTTCTTTGGCATGGGGATGATGGTGGTGGCCTTGAAGCACGTTGGAACAACGGCGCTGCTCAGAGAGATGTTGAAGATGTCGGTAAGAACATCTGCTAGCTGGTCTGCACATCCTCTGAGCACTCTGCCAGGAATGTTGTCTGGTCCAGCAGCCTTCCGTGGGTTGACTCTACGTAGAGTTTTCCTCACATCTGCCGTGGTAAGACAGAGCACCTGGTCGTTGGGAGGAGGGGTGGACTTCCTCGCCATCACGTCGTTCTGCACTTCAAACCGAGCGTAGAAGTCGTTCAGCGCATCTGGAAGGGAGGCATCTTTGTCACAGGCAACTGATGTTGCCCTGTAGTTGGTGATGGCCTGGATGCCCTGCCACATGCGCCGCGTGTCACTGCTGTCCTGGAAGTGACTGTGGATTCTCTGGGCGTTTTAGTTATAGTAAATTCACTCAGAGGATTTAAACACTGCTTTGACATGTTTGAAGATTTTGTGCTGAAAAAAATACACAAAACAGATTTTTAAATGAGGACATCTGAACTGTGCAGAGCTTTATGGTATAAAAGGAAAGCAACATTGCAACCAGAACTAATTAGATGTAAGTGAGTGGAGGCATTTCCAGAATGAAAGAAGAATGTAAAATGATAGTCAAGCAAGACGCCACATTTACTGGACCTGTGGGCAGTAAAAAAGAAAATAAAAAAGAAATGAATGTTGATCAAATTAAAAAATGTCAACAAACAGTAGTCTAGGGTCAAGAGAAGAAGGCTGTAGCTCATAGAAAACAGTAGATGAATCAGCCACTGAATCATTAATTGTTTTTCTCAAGAGAATCCTCAGATTATTTTTTGGTTAAAGTCAATGGTGTAATAGTTATAGCCTGGAAAGATGATCTGGGTAAGGAGGTTCTCTAAAAAGTAAAAAAAAAAAATAGCATTGAAACAGAAATCAGGTCATTGCAGATGTTTCCCCTGATTATGAACTTTTATTTATTTAACAAAGTTTTAAATTAAATATATAGAAGTGGATGGTTACCTTGATGCCAATAATATTTATTCACGAATTGAATGTATACAGCAATAATCTAAATGGAGTATGGGACATTACAGTTTGAGAAGCATGTACACTATTGTAAGCCACCATGATTGCACATTAATCATCTATCCATTGACTTCCAGAAGACTGGGGGTGCAAGGTTGGTGTTAGATTATGCATCCTGACCGACAACGCCATGAATGTTAGATCCAGTCTCCCGGTAGACCTCTGTCTCCATCAGAAGATATCCAAAATCAAAAACCCAGTGAATATCAACAGCTTGTTATTTTAACTCTTCTGCCAGCCCAAGATTAGGCACAGTATTGAATTACCTTAGTTGAATTAAGTACTTCGTCCGACCAGCACATATTCAACCAGTGTTATTATATCACTATTATAATCTTGATATTGCCCGTGTGACAACCCCTCCACATGGCAGAGGTGGAACGTGTATCTTCGGCAAGCCTTTTAAACTACTCCTCAACGTACATGCAGTCCGTTCCCTAACCCACAGATCTGGGGAAGGCTACAAAAAAATTTCGGCTGCATTAAAGGTTCCCAAGAGCACAGTGGCCTCCAAAATTCTTAACTGGAAAAAGTTTTGGAACAACAAGGACTCTTCCTAGAGCTGGCTGTCTGGACAATCTGAGCAATCAGGGGAGAAGAGCTTTGGTAAGAGAGGTGACCAAGAACCTGATGGTCACTCCAGAGATCATGTGTGGAGATGGGAGAAACTTGATGATCTGGTCTTTATGGCAGAGTGGCCAGATGGAAGCCTTTCCTCAGTGCAAGACACATGAAAACCTGCTTGGAATTAGCAAAAAAGCACCTAAAGGACTCTCAGACTGTGAGAAACAAGATTGTCTGGTCTGATGAAACGAGGTTTGAACAGTTTGGCCTCAATTCCAAGAAAAAGTTCCATAAAACTCAAAGAAGGAGAGTTATCACTCTCAAAGTAAAACTAGTACAGGATAAGATGTTTGGCTTTGACTCCATTGTGTTTTTAGGTTGTGACATTAATTGTAGCGTCATATAATTTTAATGAAAATATTACTTGCAAACATTTACATGAGTTTTTCCTAACTATTTTCCAAACTTTAGGACTTAAATTAATTCTGACATTTGGACAACAATCTCTAAAGTGGTCTTCTTTCAAAAGAGACCAGGGTTCATGAACTGTTCAAAAAGGTATTATTTAGTCCAGCTATAGGAGTAGTTTTCCTAAAAATGGAAAAATCTGTCATTTACTTACCCTTTACAAATGTAATTTTTGGCAAAAGGCTATGTGAGGTGTTGACTTAGCAGTTATTTATATGTTAGATATGTTAGATGTAATATGCAAACATCAAACGAACAGTGTATATTTTTAAATAAAAACAATTATTACATTTTGGGCCTTTATCACATTTGAAGCCTTTATTCCAAAAGGTATTGTATTCAGCACCTTTACTATTTTAAGGATAAAAAAAGACCAATACATTTGTGACCTCAACAAAATTACGAAACAATAATGTAATGATGTACCCATATATGGTACAGACTGTATTCATATGTGAGATATGTTTATTTTTTTAATGTTTGCATTCATGTTCAAAAGGTCATGTATATGTCTAGAGCAATGAAAGTTCATGCTGTAGTAACCCAAGGCAGACACACAGATACATAGACACACGATTATGACTCATACAACACAGAGAAAACCTTGATTACAAAATGGGCATTTTATAATTTTATATTGCATTTTTTTTTTTTTATCAAGAATTGTTACATAAGCATACCCTCCCTCTGTCATAGCATGACCAGTCTTCACCCAATAACTGCCTGCTGCTCTTGTAAGCACTCCTTATTGCAAATACATATGATAAAAGAGCAGAGAATGATGAAACGTGTGTAACACACACAGGGCAGGACATTATGTTTTCGTTGACTGAATACACCTGCTGCTTGACCTGTGAGTCATACAGCCACAAGGAATTATGGAGCAGGTCTGGTGGACAGCTGTGTGAATCAAAAATTACTGTTCTTCTCCTCCCCCTCCATCTCTGATTTAGAAAAAAAAATTAACTCAGACTAATAATTGAATCTCTTTAATTAGCGTAACATGGCATAATTGTTAAGATCAAAAGGGCCAGTATAACTTTATTTTACACTTATTTCAATATTTTTTTAAATTGGGAAAAAGTCAACATTGCCCTGACAACCTTATTCTTGGTATACAAACCTCCATTACTAAAAAATTAAATAAAGTAAAATAAAATACACTTTAAATAGAAATTAAAGAAAGTAAATAGAATTAATTTAAAGCAAATTACAAATATAAATCAGACATATTTTAATTTCTGAGTGCGTGTGAGGGTGGGAAAACATTTATGTGTGAGTAGGAGCCGGAGAAAGAAATGACTCGTGGGACTCCATTCTGTAATGTATACAAGAATGTGTGTCACAAGAGCAACAAAAAAACAAATGATTTACAGGCGAAGGGTTGGTGCCTAATTCATACAAATTCTTCCATGCTCTCCATGCAGTGAAATGTAGTGCTATGGATGTTAATGCTTTATTAAAGAAAGGTACAAACAAAACTTTGAAATCAACCAAATGTCAATCAGATATTTGGCAATGTTAGGAAGTTAACAAACCGTGTTTTTTTTTTCTCTCTCTTTCTGTGAGGGGGTGAGCAGAATCTCGCGGGAGGGGGTCTGAAAAATCCATGCCACTATATAATTCAGGTCCAATATTTCACAAACACCTACAGCGTGATTTTGGGGAGCTGAGGTG
This sequence comes from Xyrauchen texanus, assembly GCF_025860055.1. Lineage (NCBI taxonomy): Eukaryota > Metazoa > Chordata > Actinopteri > Cypriniformes > Catostomidae > Xyrauchen > Xyrauchen texanus. The sequence goes on along the minus strand of NC_068296.1, from coordinate 9,178,126 downwards.
GAGAGGGAGATATTTGATGAGAGGGAGCCTCTCGAGACTAACAGCAGCCACTAGAGATACTGCTAATGACACCTCCAGTCTTCTTTATGGGCACTAAAAACATGCATTGCCCAAAAATAACTCTTATTACCATTCTCGCACACGTGACATCTCTGACTCTCCGAATTGCAGCAGCCGCTTCTTAAGTGTGTCATTGCTTTCGGCCAATGACAAAAATAGAAAAACACGACATATTTCTGGTGCTGTTTTGTGGTTGGATGGTCTACAGACCATGCTCAATGTTTGCAACACACAGCCCGCCCCTATATTGCTTTAAACCAATGCACACATCATAAATCATTTTTTTTTAAACCATGTTTCCCAAATGTTTAAAAGGGTGGGCAAGACTCACGTTTGGGTGGGCTCAGCCCGCCCATGCCTACATCCGGCCCTGACTGTATCACACAATGCAATATGTTTTACTTAATCTTCCATTTCCAAAATGGACATGAACTGCACCATATTAAATAAACAAAACAAAACCAACTCTAGATAACGTTAAACCCTCTTAACTGGCTAGAAAACCAAAAAGTATGACAAAAAAAAAATCTTCTGCCTCCAAGATGCCATAATTAGCCAAACAGAATCATTCAGTAAGTAGCAATCACTCCTAACCTAATGTGTCTAATAAATAGGATATACATTTTATAAACATTAATGAACAGAATTTAGATTCAGAACAATCCACTTTATAATACACAGTATGCAGTATGGTGGTATTCCATTTTGAACAGAGCCCAGGGAAATGAAAAGAAAGAGAAGAGAAATAATACAATTCCATCGTAGAGAAAGAGGCAGAGGCTAAGGCATTTTAAAACACTCTGTCTGACCATCTCTAAAGAGAATGGATCAATAATTCAATCTTCAGATCTCTGAAACTGACAAAACAAAAGTACAAACACACACATACATCTTTGTATGTGTCAGATCAAAGCAAACCAAGTTTGGAATACTCTATGTACACAAATATTTAATGTGTGAGGCAAAAGTGGTGAGGTTGCAGATTTTCAGAGGTTAACGAAACCGATACCGCCACAGAAATGCTGGTCTTTTTCCTTGACAGCCTTTCTCTTTCAAGATCCATCTTCAACTTAATGTTTGTTCTCTGGTTTGAGGATATCCGCTGGAGGTCTCATGCCTCAGCTGTTAAAGTGCCAGATTGATTTTTGTTGCTACATATGAGTTTTCTTATGTTGAGATTTTTGTTCACCTTAGATCTGAGAAAAGCAGCACAAGAAAAAATAGCTATGTATCTTCAGACGAGGCCCTAAAGTGTTTCTTGAAACAAAAAGACAAATGAGCAATGGAATGGAAGAAAGAACAGCAAACAATATCTGCCATTGTATGTGTGCTGTTATATTATTTCTATAATTCAGTGCATTCCAGCAAATGCCTGTCTGCATGTAAGATGTTTGTGAGAACATATGTATGTGTAAATGTGTGAGCATGTGTAATCGCTTTTTTCGCATTGCTGGCAGTGCTGTCATTTCTAATAATCCCTGTATCACTGTGAGTCTGGGTAATCGTAATCATTAATGAGTTCGTTACACCGGGTCACAAAATGTCACTTTCACAGATCACAATTCTCTCTTTGCTGGGGCGAATGCTCTAACAAAACAAGGCTGCTCTTACTTGCAAACACACACACGCGCACACACACACTCGCACTAGCATCAGCTGAGAGCTAATTTCCCTTCCCTGCAGTTTTTTTCTTATCTGTCTTTATAGCCCCCTCTTTAAACAAATCCTCTCTCTTTTTGCCTGGAATATAATTAGTGGTATTTGCTAAGGCAAGCATCACTATTACTGCTTACTGATTACAAGTAATCAGCTTACTGATTACTGCTCATGCTTCATTCCAGCATCATCTGTGCCACAGACACGAATTATGGCAAGTTGTCAGCAATCAGACATGATTTTCACTTGGCAGATGACAAAATAGTTGAAAACATCCCTTAGATTTACATTGCAGGAGGGAGCAGTGTCATCTAGAGATCAGACTATCAAGGAGACTTGGGTGGGCTCTTTTGCCGTAGGTCAGTAAGCAACCACTTAGCAACCACCCAGAACACCCTACCAACTGCTTTTTTTTATGTAAAACTTTAGCTCTGCTCTTATTAAAAAGATGAATTACCATGTACAATCATACCTTTAGACAAATCTTAATTATTGGAGCTGACTTGCATGCAATTGTGCATCAGATGGACTGACTTCAAAGGGCTTATTATATAATGCGGCTGAGTGCCCTAAATAATCGAGAGGAACCAGAATTCGATACCTAATGACTAGTAAAGGACAATACTTAATGTGGTGAAGTTTAAAGTTTTTATGACTGGTAGAGGAGGATTCAGACAGAAAGAAAATATTACTTATATCAGATAGGTTTAAAATTAAGATTAAAAGGCTCACTGCAACTGTAGTTTTCAGTAACAAGAAGAAAGGAAAGAATAATCATCAAGATGCAGAATTTCAGCACCACAGGACATAAACAGCGACTGATTAAACACAAAACATAGCCATAAACCGATCAGCCACAACATTAAAACCACCTGCCTAATATTGTGTAGGTCCCCCTTGTGCCGCCCATCTGGCACCAACAATCATCCATGCGATTCTAATCTAATCAACCAATCGCGTGGCAGTAGTGTAGTGCATAAAATCATGCAGCTATGGGTCAGGAGCTTCAGTTAATGTTCATCAGAAAGGGGAAACATTTTTGATCTCAGTGATTTGGAATGTGGCATGATTGTTGGTGCCAGACGGGCTGGTTTGAGTATTTCTGTAACTGCTAATCATTTTCAAAAAATATCAAGCGAGCGGCAGTTCTGCAGATGTAAATGCCTTGTTGATGAGAGAGGTCAACAGAGAATGGCCAGACTGGTTTGAACTGACAATGTCTACGGTAACTCAGATAACCCTTTCTGTGCAATTGTGGTGAGAAGAATAGCATCTCAGAATGGGGACCTAAACAATATTAGGCAGGTGGTTTAATGTTGTGGCTGATAGGTGGATATACAGTATATGGAAATACTGGTACTGAAATCAGAAGCATAGTAATTGCGTCCTCTTGAATGTCATGTATACATCTATGGCATGCTTTTTGTATATGCA